>NW_006775104.1:747742-777255 GCF_000442215.2 Lipotes vexillifer | reverse complement strand
GGGAAAGAGACTGAGAGTGAGAGTCCCACGGAGTGAAACTTCTATATGCCTGAACTTCCACAGCACACACACCTCCTGCCTCTGAGTACCCCTATGACTCTCTCTCAACATAGTATAAAAGCAAATAGACTGCTGATGTTCAACAGCTGATTTATATTCAGCGCTGACTGATTCATCACTGGCAAATGTTCTGTGTTACTTTGAGGACCCATCCAAGAGTAATGCTCAGTGTAAGAAAAAAAGACAATAAATCTACCACACCCTCACCACCATCTGTGAGGCATGAGCACTTTGAGTAACCTGATCAGTTAGCAAAGACTCTGTTAAAAAAAAAAAAAAATTGATGAGCAGGTATAGTCACTTCTGAAGTGGCCATTTTCTTGTGTCCAGAGGACATTGAGTGATGGCAACTTTTCTGGGAAGGGAGGGAGAGTGAGTGAACCTGTGCATTGCAGCTGAGGTCTCAGCTCAAGCTAATATTAAAGCTTGTGAAGAATAAACAAATGGTTTGCTCATTAGCTGGGCTTAGAGAGGTGTTACCCACATGTTTAAAGTGCTAATTATTAGTGGTCTTTAATGGAGCTAATTTAGCAGTGGTAAGTGTTACACATTTCTGCTCTTCAGAAGTAGCCCATTAGCCAGGCCTTTATATCTAATGTTGACTTTAGGAAGCTAATATTGAAACAGGCCACAATTAAGAGTTCACGTGAAGCATGAGAGAGAGATGGAGGTGGGGTAAAAAAAGGCACAGAGAGGGACCCGGAGAGGAACAGACACAGCTGCTATTAATCACCTTTTGTGTGGAAGGCACTGTGGATGAATAAGATTTGGTTCCTGGGCTGCTCATTAAGCACCAGCTGTGTGCCAGTCCCTGCCCTCAAGAGCTTAGAGTCTAGAGAGGGATCCAGATGCAGGAGTGGAGATGGCATGGCAGTGAGTTGCCTGCCATGTGATGCACAGAGAAGGGAAGCCAGGCCCGCCTGGGGTCGGGATGGAGTTAGGGAAAGCACCCTGGAGAAGCGACACAGCTCACTATGGAGCAGGGCAGAAAGTGCTCATTGTGAGGGGTGATGTTCAAATGCATGTCAGAGCTCAGAGAAGGTAGACGTTGTGTCCCCATTGTGTAAAGATGGCTCAATCTGGCCATCATCACAAGTCCCTGGCTACTGCCTCACACTGCATAAGGCCTCGTCAGTTTGTTCGGAAAAGCTTAGTACTTAGCAGTTGCTGAAAGAGGAGCCTTTGTGTTTCTTTTCCTTCCCCCCTTTTGCGCTGAAATCAGGTGAGCTGAGGTTCGTGAATGTCCTTCTCTCAGAAGTCCCATGGCCTGGTGCCGGGGTCGGGGAGAGCCTACCACACCATCGCTGCTCTGTGGCTGCTGCTCAAGGGGTGGGAGGGTGCTGCCGGCTGGTCTGACATTTGCAGGTGTCAGTGGGGTGATAGATCCCCAGCTGGGGAGAGGCAGTGGATCCCCATGCTGTGTGGTGCGTCTGTTGCTGACACTAAGCTGCCCAGTCTCTTTCTCGGCCAGATTTATTCCTTCCGCTGAGCTCTGCACACACTTCCTGCCTCAGTGGCAGGTGTTTTAAGGAGAGCTCCAAGGAACATATTTATAGTCCCCGGAGGAGCTGCCTCAATAACTCGTTATTGTGTCTGTAAAGAGACGAGACAATCACCTCCTTGTGTGTGTGTGTGTTTCTGTCCAGCTCTTTGTCTCTCTTACCCTTTCCCCTCTCATTCTTGCCACCTCTCTCTCCTCTTGGGTTAATATAGGAAAGGGGGAAGGGGAGAAGGGACGGTGAGGGGAATAAAGATCATTGCCACTTTGCACCGATAGGTTCCCTCTCAGCCCAGCTGCACTGACAGCATCTTCTCCCAAGGGCTTTGCCCATCTAGTCCCTACAGAGAAGGGGCCATGTCCTCACGTCTCTTCCCTTTATGAATAGTTCCACATTGCATCTTCAGGGTCTTCCACAAACTCTCAGCCTGCTTACTGGCCTGGCAGGCTACCAGGAGGTACCTAGCAGACAAGCATTCCTCCTGCTTCTCTTAGAACCTAGGGAGAAGATATAAAGAGGCCGAGTTCCAGTGCCCCCTGCCCCCCAGTCCACCACCCACCTCAGCAGGGGCTGTGTGTCCCATTTTCCCTTCAAGATAGAACAGAATGTGACGTGGAGGTTGGAGTCAGCACCTGCTGGGTCCAGCTGTGTTCTGGAACCACAGCCTTCCTTTGGGACCAGCCAGATTCCACCGGCTCTGGCCCTTGCTGCGGCACAGCCCAGCTCTCTGAGCTTCTGCAGGTGCTTGTGGACACACCTTTGCCAGGGCCTTCTCGGGAGCCCACCCTACTGAGATTGTTCAAGTTCAGAATGAGATCACGGAGCCCACCCACCACCCCCATGCCCTCCTCTCCGTGGCTGCGTAACCCTGCTTTTCTGTTCGGTCTGTTCTCTGTCTCTAGCACACAGCTTGCTTGCCCCTTCCTCTCTGCCTTGGCACGTACCGCTTCCCACCAGAGCACTGTTCCATGGCCCTTCCCTTATTCAAAACCTAGTTCAGAGATCACCTCTTGGTGGAGCCACCCTGATGAACTGCCTCCAACTCACCACTCTTACTCTCTGTCTTCTTAGGATCTGTGCGTGCTCAGTTTCAGTGCAGTGTTTCTTTATCGTCTTTTGCTTGACAGGCACTGTGCTAGGTGCTGGGGTAGAACACCGAGTAAGACATGGTCCCCACCCTTGGGGTGTCAGGATCAGTTAATGGGGAACAGAATGAAAGCGTAGAAATGCCTTTCAGGAGTGACAGAGTACAAGGTACAGTCAGGGACAGCTCAACTTGATGGGGAGGTCAGGGAAACTGCCCAGAGGAAGTGATGGATTAGAGAAAGATTTAAGAGGTAGAATCAACAGAGCCAAGTGACTGAATCCATATTTGCAATATAGGAGCGGGGGTGGGGTGGAGTCTAGGATATGCCTCCCAGGTTTCTGTTTGGGTAACTCAGTGGTTGAGGGCACCAGTAGTCAGGGTAGAGCAGATGCAGGACAGCCATGTTGGAGGCAGGATGGGAGGGTCTTTACCAGAATCCCAGACTCTTAAGCTTTGTTGTTTTTTTTTTCTTTTTAAGGGCACTTTATTATTTTTATTTATTTATTTTTGGCTGTGTTGGGTCTTCGTTGCTGCGTGGGCTTTCTCTAGTTGCGGCGGCCGGGGGCTACTCTTCTTTGCGATGCGCGGGCTTCTCATTGCGGTGGCTTCTCTTGCTGCGGAGCACGGGCTATAGGCGCGCGGGCTTCAGTAGTTGTGGCTCGTGGGCTCTAGAGCACAGGCTCAGTAGTTGTGGCACGTGGGCTCTAGAGTGCAGGCTCAGTAGTTGTGGCGCACGGGCTTAGTTGCTCCCACGGCCTGTGGGATCTTCCCGGACTAGGACTCGAACCCGTGTCCCTGCATTGGCAGGCGGATTCTTAACCACTGTGCCACCAGGGAAGCCCCTAAGTTGTTTTTTTATAGAGTCTGGTTTCTTCCTGGTGTCAGGGGAAATGGGCATTAGGCATTTTATTAGGCAGGAAACTCTCAGAGGGCAAAAATTGGGTCTCCCCTCCAAAGGAGCAAATTGCCTGAGATAAGCACTGTGTTCTCCTTAGATGTGGAGCTCCCTAGGGTGGGGGCACCTCTCCTTCCTCTGTTTCTCATCCAGTGTTGCCCAGTGTTCAGGGCTCTGCACCTATGGGTGGGAGTGCAGGTGTGATGAACAGGCATAAGACGCCTGGCTGCTCTGTCCTCTAGGGCCATCTCAGAGATGGCATCTTGGCCTGTAAATATGATCAGTGATAGTGTTTATGGTACTGAGAGCAGTTAGAGAAGGCGGAGGGCTCTGAGGGTTGGGGTAGCGAGGAAGACTTGTTGTGAAATTAAAATATTTGATTCATGAGAGAGTGGTTTTAAGCTACCAGAATTCTGAGCAGTTTGGACAAGTGTTATTCATAAATATTCCTACTGCCGAAAAACAAGACATGGTCCAGTCTCAATGCCTTGGAGGGGGATAGCCCTCCTGGATAGTCTTTTTTATTCCAGAGCTGGGTTTGAGTTCTGGGTCACAGAGTAATGGCTGAATCTCTGGAATCCTGGGCAGGGGGAGGGGTCTTCCCATGGTGGGAGTGGGAGGGGTCATGACCAGCAGCACTAGGTCAGAGTTTAGAGGTTCTGCTTAGACTGGGATAAAGGATGCTTTTGTCTATCTCTGCCTCTGAAGCAACTCTGGAATAGAAAGACGTACTTTAGAGTATATCACTTCCCTAAGCATAATGCATATTCATCACCTGGGTTTCTCGTTAAAATACAAGCTCTGATCTTGTAGGTCTGGGGTGGGGCCTGGGATTCTGCATTTCTAGCAAGGTGGTAGATGATGCTTGTTACTTTAAGTAGGAAGGATTTAGGACTCACCATTAGGAAGCCTTTCCTTTGGGCTCCCTGGCATTCTGTACACTTGATGTCTTATCTCTAATAATACCTCATTGTCCTGTCTGCATACCTATCTACCTCTGCCTGGAAGACCCCTGGAGAACAGCGTCCATTTCTTATTTGTCAAAGTATCACCACAGCCTAACATAAGGCCTGGCACATAATAGGTGTTCAATAGAGAACTGATAAAAGAATGACCCTGGGAATAGGAAACTGTCCAAATAATGCCAAAACCAAGGTTCTGCCTACTGAGCTCTTAGAATTCTCAGCTATAAGCCGAATCTCTTTTGTACAGCAGATCAGTCAGTGTTTCAGTGCCACTGTGATCAAGGCTCCCGTGCTGGACACCACAGAGATGGCGTGGAAAGAGGAGGCAGAGACCTGAGCATTGGGAAATTTGCTGTCTCAGTGGCAAAACAGGGTTAGGGCCCATTTGATGCAACATTAGCATACTTACACAATAACCTCTAACTAAGTGCAAATTAAGGGGGTGTGACTGAGAACCAAAAGGAAACAAAGGGCAATCCATGGGTACCCTGGCAGCTTGCACCTCCAAATGCTCAACACTTACTTGTTTCTTCACTTGTTGAAATCATGATTGCATCCTAAAGGAGGTTAGCATAGACAAGGCACCCAGCTGCCCTGGGAGACTCACTGCCATCCCAGAGCCACAAAACCACAGACAGGGCCTGTGACACAAGGGCTGGTCCTGCTCTTGCCACGTGGGGCCACACAGAGGCTGGGAGCCAGAGTGAGGATGATCGGCATCTTCCAGCCACGGAGCAGTGACTAGGAAAAGGTGAAGAGGAACAGGCAGCAGCCATGTGAGCATAACCCATTTGGAGTGAGGAGGAGGTAAGAGTGGGGCTTGGAGAAGACCCATGCTGGAGATCCTGGGGAGATGGCCGTGGTAAATTAGCAAAGCAGAGCATTTCAGCTTTGCTAATTTACAGCACAGCAGGCTTGTAAATCTGACAGCAGCAGAACACGAATGGGGTGGGATTAACACTGAACAGGGGAAGTGTGCCTTTGTCCTTAAGATAAAGCACAGCATTCATGTTGGGCCAGGCCCATGAGGGAGCCCTCTGGTTCTTTCTTTTCCTGCAGTAACCCCAAGGGCACAGGGACCTTTATTTCTTCTCAGCCTTTCTTTAGAGGTAGCAAGGGGCCTAGGGTTTAGAGTCTAATATTGCTATCAAATGTACCTTGTATCAGAGAGAGTCATTGCAGTTCATCATGTCTTCCTCCTTCAAGGTGTGTATGCCCCCGGAAGTTCTCCCGTCACTAGTCTCGCATTTTGGTAACTTGGGCTGTCCGCAAAATGGGATGATGTGCCCTGAACATTCCAATCCCTGAACTGGTTCCTGCGAAGGAATGGGCTGGGAGGCCAGGGAAGAGTTGTTATATCTTCCCAAATTGCAGTGAATCTTGCCAGGGAATTGGTTCCCAATACTTGGTTCCAGGGAATTGGTTCCCATATTGATCTGATAACCTGAAGATCTTAAAGGCCAATAAATAGGAAGAAAAGGTTTAAAAAAGTCTCAGAATACTAGAGCTGAGTGGTACTCTGGAGATCATCTACTCAGATCACCAGCACTTGGTGTGACAGATGAGGCCACTGACCTTGTGCAAGTCACTTTAGGAAGGGTTAACATTTCATTCATGTATTTATTCTTTCATCAAATATTTATTGAATATTTACTATGAGTCTGCCCAGACATGTACCTGGGAGTGAAAACATGTTGCTGTTTCATTGGTCCTGTTTGAGTTAGCTTTCAGTGAAGTTCCCCTTTCTTACAGATTCTGACAGCTGGTTTCACCAGGATGGTGGGGGAGTTGACACATAGAATCTTTAGCCAGTGCAAATAGGTTTTCTATGCAAGGTCACCAACTTCTGAGCTGCTGGGCTAATTAGTTTAGCTCTACTTGGCTTTACATAATAATACATTATTGAAAAGTTATTTGTAATTCAATTTATTGGCAAATGAGAAACTAATTCAAACCACTAAGGCAACTTTTATTTGAAGAAACCCTGGAGCAAATCCTTTTATAATGTGAAAAGTCTTGCTGCTGTTGGAAATGATTATCCCCTAGTTAAGGATTTTGTAAGTCTGGACACTTTAGGCTTTCTTATGGTGGGCACACCACCTGGGATGAGGGAAGACTTTGGCCTGAGAAGAGGAAGCCCCGCTGGGAATCTTAGACCAGCGCAACTCAAGATAGTGACATTTACTCGGGCCAACAACTGCAAGCTGCCTGGACAAGCTGCTCCCCTTCTCTCAGGTCTTGGAGTCTGGAGGGGAGAACAGACAGGGTGGGGCATGATGAGTGGGGTATGCAGGATGAAATTCCCAATTCCCTCTCTCTCTCTCCACAGGTGGGAGTGGGGAGAGGGCAGGATGGGGAACCTTTTGCTTCTTTTAGAGCAAATTTCAAACTCTTCCTTAATATCTGGGGACTGTGTGGAATTAGAGCCGTCTTGTATACTTTAACGTGGTAGAGGGGAAGAGAGGAAGAACGGTGGAAAAAAACAGGACAGGAGTTTAGGAGAAAAGAGGATTATGTGGATTCTTATTATACAGTAAAATCTCATTACTTTCCGTCTTGCTATTTTCAAACTTGTAAATAATCTAGATGAAGACAGGACTGAAGTTTAACTTTTCTTATTAAAATTAATTTTCTCTAGAAATTAATAGTGTATGTAGTGACGTAAAGGAGTGTTTTAAAACTGACGTATAGAAAGACATAGTCCACATATGAAAATTAACTGTTTTCATGCAGAAGCATCATTCAAGCAATTCATGTACTAAAGATGATCCTTAATCTAGTTGGTAAGGCCTGATAGGACTCTTCCTTGCTCAGGAAGCTGAAACTTCTTATTGCATCGTGGAGAAAATTTACCTATGTATCTGTTTCTAATTTCTACAGTAATTTATATGGATCCTAGTGAGGTTTAATTGCTTTCCTGTGTTGGAAGATAAAGTCAGAGCATAAAGATCTGTAGAAACTAAGAAAGTCCAAAACCATGCTTATGGTTAGAACTTCCTTTTTTATGGTGTTATTGTTTTTCCTCTCTTGCCCACGGTCTTCTCAAAGTGAGCCTTGTGGCTGGTTAATTCAGCATCAGCTACTCTGGGCCAGCTTGTAAAGAGAAGCAACTGATGAAAAAAGGCCTCACTGTCTTCATTTAGTGAAAAATGAAAAAGAAGAAATAGGTGAAAGGGTCAGAGGCCCTTTGGAAATTTGTTTTGGGTTAGGGTATGACCTCTGACCATGGAAACTGGGATTCTGGGGGTACTTCTCTTCTCTTTGGCTGAGTGTGCAACTGTCTCATTTCCCTTCCCGAGGCCAGTGATCTTAGTTCCAGGTTGTTGCCAGAATTCCTAACAATTTTGGATCCTTGAAATAGTCAATTTTTAGGGATTGAGGCACCCTGAGTGGGACCATCCTGTCCAGCACATTTCTCCCCTCTGTAAATTGTCAGGTTGGGACCCCAAGAGAGTAAGCCAAGTGGAGAAAGGCACTAGAAGGGGTGTCTGTGGTCTCTGGTTCTCTCTCACTGAGCTGACACAGGGCCGCCACTCTTCCGGGGTCCCTCTGAGCCATGTCCCTAGAGGCGGTACACAGCAGAGATTCCATCACAGCCTGCAGGGCTCTGAGTGTGGGCTGGCTCTCCCTGAGAGTCCTTGTGAGGGTACTCAGGGTAAATGATAGGGGTGCAGTGGGCTGGCCTGGAGCTTTTGTGAGCACGTGTAAGCTGAGTCCTCCCTTCCCACGCATCGCACACGGGGCTGGGTTGTCCTTTGCCTCCAGAGGCTGCTGTTTCTCCGGGCACATTGTTATTTTCCATTCTGTGTGAGCCCCAGGCCTCTGCCCCCAACCCTCTAACAGGAGCTCAACTGGACTCCTGAAAGGACTTTCCAACTGAGAAGCGACATTTAGGCAGAGAAAGAGCTGCTGAAGAAGGGAGGGTGTTTCCTTCCCATGGGATTGACATTGCTCACCAGCTGTCCATTGTGGACTGAGGACGGTGATACTGAAAGGGCGGGAGAAGAGGTGGGGAGGGGTTTTGCCCTCAACTTTGCTTGTCACTTGGGGATTTTCACTTTTCTCATCTGTAAAATGAAGACTAACGGTTGCCGTGCCACATAGAGGAAAGGCTAAAAGAATTATTTAGGGCACTGTGGTCCATCTTGATGTTAATTAACCTGTTCAGCAGATATTTACTGAGTGTCTACTGTGTATCATCCACTGTGCTAGCACTAGAAGTGCAAAAATGATTTCTAAAAAGCCCCCATCTTCATGTTCACAGCAACAGGGCTGTAGTTGTTGCCTCCAGGGCTTGGAGCTTTGTGTGTGTTTTGGGGGGTAACTTGGACTGGTCTCTCCTTGAAAAGGACCTGGAGGGCCATACCCTCGGTCACCCCCTATGGCCTGGCATCATGTGGAAGTGTCCTTTCTGTTGTGGAGCCTCTCCTGCTCTTGGGCTGGGCTGTGGGGCCTGAGCAAGGCATTACTTTCTGGCTCATGATGGGGTTGGGAAAGTAAGGGTGGAACTGAGGGATTCAGCCATTTGGCCTCTTTCACCCTTATTCTTTCTGTTTTGTTCTCTGACAGGGTCTTTTCGGAATGATGGTTTGAAAGCTTCTGATGTCCTTCCCATCCTAAAGGAAAAAGTGGCCTTCGTGTCTGGTGAGTGTCTACGGAAGCTTCCTTTATAGTGGACCTAGAGAAGTTGTGTGTGTGTGTGTGTGTCTGTGTGCATGCATGTGTGCAGGCACTCACTTCTTTGTGTGCTAGTGAGAGAGAAGTGGTGGTGGAAGCGATGCTCAGAGCAGCTGCTTCCTCTCTCCAGAGGCAGGCAGAAAGGGAAGGGAGCCCTGTGGTCCCCGCTGGGTGTCCAGGAGGATGTTCACAACAGAAGGTGAGTGCCCTCCCTGCATCTTGCACCCACACACATCCACCTCACCCTGCCCCACCCTCCCAGGCTTGTCAGGGCCGCAGGAGCTGCTGAGGCCCCTCTGAGAGATGCTCCAGCTGGAGGGGTCTGTCCCCTTCACACATCCTCAGAGGTTTTATTTGGGTTCATCTCTGAGTGGGTGGACAGGAGATTTACATTTTTTCTTGCTCCTCCTTCTCTCTCCTTCCAGCAAAGGGAACTCAAGTGAGTATTTGTGTCTATTTATTTATTTTTCTGAATAGTACTCATTTCTTACTTCTCTCTCCAGCCCATCTTATGCACCTGGTCCCTTTAATGTCCAATTCAGGGGTTATCAAACTGTAGCCTGTGTTTTGCTGCAGGCCAGCCACCTGTTTTTGTAAATAAAGTTTTACTGGAACATAGCCATGTGCATTCACTTAGTAGTGTGTTAATTAGCTTCCTATTGCTGCTGTAACAAGTTGCCACAAAGCTCGGTGGCTTACAGCAACAGAAATGTTTTCTCTCACAGTTACAGAGGCCAGAAGTCCAGATTCAGTTTACTGGGCTGAAGTCAAAGTTTCAGCAGGCTGTACTCCTTCAGGCGGCTCTAGGGGACAATTTGTTTCTTGCCCCTTTCAGCTTCTGGGGGCTGCCAGCATCCCTTGGTTGTGGCCACATCACTCCCATCTCTGCCTCCATGGTGGTATTGCCTTCTGCTCTTCGGTCTGTGTCAAATCTCCCAATGCCTCACAGTAAGGATACTTGTGACTGCACTTAGGGCCCACTCAGATATTCCAGGATAATCTTCCCATCTTAGGAGCCCTATCTGAAAAAGCTCTTTTTCCAAATAAGGTGACATTTACAGGTTCTAGGGATTAGGACTTGATATGTTTGGGGGTCGTTATTCAGCTTTTTTACAAGTACCGTCAATGGCTGCTTTGTTACTGTAACAGCAGAGCTGAGTAGTAGTAGTTCTAGCAGAGACCAGATGGTCACAAGCCTAAAATGTTTACCGTGTGGCCCTTTAAGAAAAAGTTTGGTGGCCCCTAATGTAATTGAAGCCAAACTATAAGGTGCACCAACATCACTCTGGGTGCCAGTTCTAGGGCATTAATATAGGCCTCCTGGATTAGAATCTCTGGCAGGGGCTGAGGGAATGGCAGTGTGAGAATAGCGAAGGATCATATTTTAAGAAATACACCCAGGTGCTTAATACACATTTGTGGATTGAGCTTTTGTTTCTGGATGATTCTGGTCATCTACACGGAGTGGCAATTCAATCACAGTGAAAGAGCCAGCACAGTCCCACAGTGCAGGGGTTCACCCTTGCTGGTGGGTGATAGCCAGAATGGAGAGAAAGGAGAGAGAGGAAGGGGGTTTGAGGAAGGAGAAACCAAGTAGCAGGTGTCTCCCACCTGACCAGAGGGAAGAGGCAAGAGAGCAGAGTATGTGATGGGAGTATGTAAGCCTTTGAAAGGTACAAAGTGCATTCCATATTATTATTATTATTAGTGGTAATAATAATATGGTGTTTTGCTATTGTTTTTGCTGTTAGAGAGAGTGGCTGGGAAGCTGCCTTTCCTTTCCCTATTTAGTGTTAGTTGCTGGCATATCTTATTAGGTGGTGAGCCCCTGTCACGGAAGATGCTGGAGCTCAGGCTGATCCCTTGGCAGGATCACGTGGCAGCGACTTCAGTATGGGGAGAGGTGGGAGACAACCTCCAAAGCCTTTGTAGTCTTGGATCTGAGTGCTTGCTGAGCGTGTGGGAAGACCTTGTGTAGAAGTCCTGGGGTTGCTGGGCAGCACCAGGCCTCTGACTTCTGCTGTTGCCCATCATCTGGGTTCCCAGGACATGGCCCACAGCTCAATAGGGAGCCGGAGCAGATCTTTTCCTTTTATTCTTTAATGCCTTGAGCCTATTTAACCTATTTAACCTGGTGTCCTCCCTCTCCCTGGGTGTCCTGCTAATTCTCCCATTCTCTATGCCTGATGCTTCCTCTATCTGCAGTGGATTCCCCGCACCTTCTGCCAGTTTGAGCCTTTCTTCTCCGTCCCAAGTCAGTTCCCACTTTGCCTCCTCCAGGAAGCCTTCCTGGCTTTTTTTTTTTACATCTTTATTGGAGTATAATTGCTTTACAATGGTGTGTTAGTTTCTGCTTTATAACAGAGTGAATCAGCTATACATATACATATATCCCCATATCCCCTCCCTCTTGCGTCTCCCTCCTACCCTCCCTATCCCACCCCTCTAGGTGGTCACAAAGCACCGAGCTGATCTCCCTGTGCCATGCGGCTGCTTCCCACTAGCTATCTGTTTTACATTTGGTAGTATATATATGTCCATGCCACTCTATCACTTCATCCCAGCTTACCATTCCCCCTCCCCGTGTCCTCAAGCCCATTCTCTACATCTGCATCTTTATTCCTGTCCTACCCCTAGGTTCTTTAGAACCTTTTTTTTTTTTTTTTTTTTAGATTCCATATATATGTGTTAGCATGCGGTATTTGTTTTTCTCTTTCTGACTTACTTCACTCTGTATGACAGATTCTAGGTCCATCCACCTCACTACAAATAACTCAATTTCAGCCTTCCTGGCTTTAATGCATACCCTCTGAGCACCATTCGGTTCCACATCAGTTCGGGGCATATGAGTGCAGACAGGGTACATTCTGACATGGGGACCCTTGCTTGACTGTTCGTGGTTTACTTTTTCCCATGTGAATCCAGTCAGAGCCCTGGGGCAGGGCCCAGCCAGCCCAAGAAAAGAGCTTCCTAAGTGTAGGGAGTTGTTCTAATGGAGTACAGAGCAACAATGTGCCAGGAAGGCAGTTAGTTAGGCAAGAGGCCAGTAGCTGCTTCCCAGAGTAGGACCAATGGGGCCGGGGGTTGCAGCTCACGCCCATGTGTCGATGTGGGCCAGGCAGGCCAGGGTAAGTCTTTTTTTTTTTTTTTTAATTGAAGTGTAGTTGATTTACAATGTCTTGTTAATTTCTGCTGTACAGCAAAGTGACTCAGTTATATATGTATATATATATTCTTTTCCATATTCTTTTCCATTATGGTTTATCACAGGATATTGAATATAGTTCCCTGTGCTATGCAGTAGGACCTTGTTGTTTATCCATCCTATATATAGTAGTTTACATCTGCTAATCCCAAACTCCCAATCCATCCCTCCCTTACCCCTCCTCCCCCTTGGCCACCACAAGTCTGTTCTCTATGTGGGGTAAGTCTTATTCATCTGCACGTGGTGCCAGGAGCTTTGGGGCTTAGGGAGCGTTGTCCTTCTGTGCCTGGGAAGGACGCTGAGGGTGCCAAGGGGATGACTGGCTGCATCTAAAAAAAAACCCCAAAACAAAAAACAAACCAAAAAAGGCCCTTGTATCCTAAGCTTTTAGAAGACAGAACACAGAAATAAAACAAAATAAAGAAACCCAGAATTAAATAATGCAGTGTAGTGGTTACATGTCTTTCTGAGCAGAAGCACTGCAGGAAGTGCTGAGCAGAGAAACGAGGTGCTGGTTGAGCTCCCTCCCCTGCTGGTGCCCAGCATGGCCAGAGGAAGGGGAAGTTGTGCTGCCATGGGAACGTGCATTTGGAATAATCCAGGGCAGCCCACCACTGCGTGCGTGTGTGCACGTGTGTGAGACAGGATCTGTGGCTGTGCTCAGGGCCTCTGTCGTTTCAGCCCTGCCCCATCCTGCTCCGTATTCTCAGCCATGGGCTCTCCCTTTGCTCTCTCTCTGGCTTCCTTCGTGTGCTTCTGCCTCCCACTTGCAACGCCCACTGTCCCTTTTATCCAGCCTTCTCCTGCAGGCCCCTTTCACCCCTGCTCTCTGTGTGCGCCCACACCCTCCTTTTGGCCCCCTCCTGATGTCCCTCTCCGCCGCCGTCTCTCCCATCAGCGCCAAGCCCATGTTCCCAGAGGAACTCCACACTGCTGTGGTGCAATTTTATACTCTGGACCCGTGTCTCAAAGCATGTTCCATAGAACAACAGGCGCATGAGATGATCCTCAAAAATGAAAAAGGGGTCTACTCTCAAATAAGTTTGGGAAATGCTGCCCCAAATTATAGTCCCTCTTTTGGAGATTTGCCATGTTCATTAAAGCACATGTCCTTCAAGCACATGAAAGCGTTTCCCAAGCTACAAATAATGCATTCCCTTAAAAAAACATCATGTGTGTCCGTTAGCATCTTGCAGAACTGTAGTTACACGGGCCAAACTTTTGCTATGATTTCCTAGATGTATTTTCTTGTCCTCCCCGCAAAGTACCCTAATCTACTTACCCTAGTTGGAGCCTGCCTCCCCCTGAAAAACGTGAGTGCCATCCTCCCTCACGTCAGTCAGGTTCGCCTTAACCTCCCCTCTTTCAGCCTTGCCTCCTCCCCAGCCCCGTCCTGCCCGGCCTTTGTGGGAGGGGACCAGTGCTGGTTCTTGCCCATCTAACCACCCCCTCCCTCTTTATTCTCTACATTGCCGTCTTATAGCTCCCAGCACCAAAGCCTTGACTGAGGAGGCAGACAGCAGGTGTTGGCTGAGCAGGGGGATGGCGCTGCTGAAGATCCTGCCACCATCTCAGGTTTTCAAAACCTGGCTCTTTTGTCTCCCACCATCTGGGGTCCACCTCCACAGTGCACACTGGCTTTAACGAAGGGTTCTCGTTCTTTATCTCTGCTTATTGCCCTCTGGGAGTTCAGCACTCATGTCAATTATCAGTCCAATCCTACAGCTTCATGGCTCCTACAGTCTCCTTGGCACCAAAGTCTCCTACCTCCCTACCGTGGCCACACACGTCTGAGACCTTGAGCCTTGAGATGTCTGTCTGTGGCCTTAGCCTCTCACCTTGCACCATTGCTGGTGTTCCCCTATCAGTCGGGGGAATATGGATATCAGATAAAACATATGCTGTTCCCTCTCCTCTGGGCACTCATGAACCAGTAGGCCATTTCCTACCCTCACTGAGCCCTCCCCACTTAGCCCACGCATTAGTTCTATTCTGTTTTCGCTCAAGTTAGAGCCTAGCATGGACACCATGGCCAGACCTTTCAACGGAGCTCTCACTATGCCCTGGTACCCTGCCACCTACTCTTAAAGCCACATGGTACCCAGTCCTGCTGTCCATTCTCTAGGGACACTCTCCAACGGTGGTCCATCCTCCTTTCTCCCAGCACCTCAAGCCCACCCTGACCCTCAACACTCTATCTCACCTAGAGAAACAGTGTCCCCCAGGCACCGCTGAGCTCTCCCTCTCCATACTTATCTTTGTTTCCTCCTCCCCCTTTGAGTTCTATCAGTCTGCCAAAGAGAAAGGGGCAGAACCCCTCCCCTTGTACCTACTCTGGATCCTTGGCCCACCCGTTGTCCCCACGCTTCCCGTGTGATGATTCTCTTCCTTTATGCCTGTTACTCCTCTCCCTCCTCCTGTCTTGCAAGCTCATCTCCTTTCTGAAAAATACCCGGCTCGATCATGCAGCCCTCTCTGGACTCCTTATCCATTCTTCCTGGAGGGAAGGAATTCCACTTCCCCAGGTCCTCTCCCCCCACCCACCCTCCCCTGCCACCTGGAACCTTCTGCAGCCAACATTATGAAACCCTTGTCTCCCGGGGCATAACTTGCTCCGCTCAGGAGGGACAGTGCCAGCAGCCCTCCAAGCCTCTTAGGTAGCCTTTGCCATCAGACCAGCCTCGGCTCCCCATGTTCCCTCAGCTCTGCTCTTAAACCATCCACAGAAGGTCAGTGAGAGGGACAACAGCTGCAGGTAAAACCCCAAGAGGCACAGATGAACCTACTTGCAGGGCAGGAATACAGACGCAGACGTAGAGAACGGACGTGTGGAGACAGTGGGGGAAGGGGAAGGGGGGGATGAACTGGGAGATTAGGATTGACATGTATACACATGTGTAAAATAGCTAGCTAGTGGGAACCTGCTGTATAGCACAGGGAGCTCAGCTCGTTCTCTGTGATAACCTAGATGTGGGGGAAGGGGGGGGAGGGCGGTCCAAGAGGGAGGGGATGTATGTATACACATAGCTGATGCACAACATTGTAAAGCAATTATACTCCAAATTAAAAAAAAACAAAAGACACCCAAGAGTGAAAATCCTTCGGGTGAGGTCAAGGCTGGAGGGGAAGGTGGAGAGTGAGGGAGAACCTCCCAGCTTTGAGGGAACTTGATTCCTTCACTTCCTTTCTCTCCTGTGGAAGGCAGTTGGGAGATGGGGATCACTTACAAGGTAGATGAGATGAGGTTGGTTGTCCGTACATGGAACCAGAGCCTGTGGTTTGGAAAGTTTGGAGTTGGGGGCCAGGGTCGAACTCTGTGGTACATCTACACAAATCTGCCCTGCTGGGGGGCTGCAGGGAAGGGATGGTGGTGCTGACATATGTTTTTCTTCAGGGTCAGATCTCTCAGTGGCCCTGCTCTTGTTTGACCCTTTTCTCCTTGCAGCCTCCTTATTTCCTCCTCAGGAGTATCCAGGAATGGCCTGGATTCTATTCGTCAAGACTCCCCTATGTCTTGTGGTTTCTGGACCCCACAATCAGAGGGAAACATTATTCATGAACTCATACTGGGCGGGTCCCTGGGAGGCTCTGCTTCTCTTTGGAAAAGATCCTCCTTCAGGGGGCTGAGCTTTAAGCCTCTTTTCCAGTACTGGTGGTGGCCATGCCAGCCCTCACTCCCCCTTGCTCTAGATCCCCTTGTGGCCCCTGCTCTGGGGGATGTTGGGCGGCAGCCTGAGATGCGTGCGGCATGGGGCGTCTGTGACCGTGACCCAGAGTTTTCTTTGTGAAATAGGCATTGCCTGTAAGGACATAGTTACTACACCTTAGCTTCGTCCTCATCTAACCTTCCTGAGAAACTTGGTCCTGCTTCCCAATCATAGCATCCATTAACAAAGAAATTTTTAAATCGTAGAATAAATAGTGAGTAGAAAGTTTGGAAAATAGAGGAAGGAAAAAGCAACCACGTAAAATCCCAGCCTTCTGATAGCAAACAATGATCATCATCTCAGTTACTCCCTCCAGCTTTTTTTAAAACCTGATATTTAGAAAACATTTGTAATCCTAGTGTGTACCTATGCATTTGCAGCGATTAAGACCTTGAGCATCCTGTTCCCAATAAAGATTCACGTGCTCCTCCTGCAGGAGTGACGGGTGGCACCTCGGGCAGGCAGGCAGGAGTGGATCCTTGGTTGTGTAGAACACACTTAGGTCTTCTCTATGAATCTAAAAACCTCCCAGCAATGATGTGCCTGCTGGATGCTTTAAGGGCTTCTCACCATGGTATTCAGTTAATCTTGAGCACTCCCTGCTCATAGAGGTCTGCAAAGAGAAGTGAACTGGAGGTTGAATTTCCAAAGACCATAGCACTTTTAATGGCTTGTTTTCTCAGTACGAGCAGTTATCACTTCCTTCATTATCGTCTCACATTCGTGAAGAGTACTTGTCAAAGTGCTTCCTCATGTGCCATCTTATCAGGTCTTGCAGCAACCCTGTAATATAGTCATCATTATTTTCATCTGCATTTTGCAGATGAGCCACCAGAAAAGTCAAAAGACTTGCCCAGGGTCACGCATGTTCCCCACACCCAAACCCCATGCCCTTGCCCTAAGCAGTGACTGGATTTCTCTGAGCACCATCTTTCTGCCTGTTTCCAGCTCAGTTTCTAGCTGGTTTTCTTAAACTCCCTTCTCTTCCTTCCTGCAGGGGGCCGTGATAAGCGAGGTGGACCAATCCTGACCTTCCCTGCTCGCAGCAATCATGACAGAATAAGACAGGAAGACCTGAGGAAACTCGTGACCTATCTGGCCAGCGTGCCAAGGTAAGGTGAATGTCCTGCAGGGGAGGGAGGGGGAGGCTGGACTGATGCAAGCGAGTTGGAATTAGCCTCCATCCCTGCCAGGGGCCTGGCTGTTTCTGCCCTTGGAATGGATTCTAATTATTTCTGGAACATCATCACCCATTGTTCACCTCATTCCCATCATTCCCATTGTTACTGCTGGGATTCATATGGATGGAGTGGGAGCTGGACGTGGGAACCGTGGGCAGAGGTGAAGGTCCTAGGCTAAGGGGACCGGGACAGGCCCTGGAAGAGGTGACAGTGTGGCCTCGGGAGCAGGGATGGGAAACTGTTCTTTACCTTGGGGAAATGGGAATTCTGGCTGATTCCACTCTGGCTGTGTGATGGATTGTTTTCTAAAACCTCTGGCTTATGAATATGTTTGTGGCTTTTAGAGTTTGGGGCAAATAACTCCACTTATATCATTCAAGAGGCAGCCTTAAACTCAATCTAAGTCATGCATTTTCAATGGGGGTAATATTGCCTCCAAGGGGGATGAGAATTCATTCTTGGGGATGGCAAAAAAAAAAAAAAAAAAAAAAAAAAAAAAAAAAAAAAAAAAAAGCTTACTCTTTTATGTATTAAGCATAGCTATACACATAGTACATAAACAGATATATACAATACATTCATAGTATTAAAATCTCATTGGGTGGGTGATTAAGGAAAAAAGTATAAAATGTCTCTTTTGGGGCATGGGATGATTTTTAAAAAAGGTTGAGAAACACTGATTTCTGAGTGTTTCTAGGTGGTGCTGGCCTCAGAGGGTGGTGAGAGAGACATGCCAGGGACATGGTGTCTATCTTTTAAGAAGGGGTAGGAGAGGCCTTTGCATAGTCAGAGGATCATAGAATGTGAGAGCCGGAAGAGCCCTGAGAAGTAATCCAGGCAAATACGTGTCATGTTCTGCTTAGGAAACAGGGTCCATACGGGATTAGAGTTGCTTACGGGGGTGGGGCAGTGGCAGAGCTTGGTCAGAACCCTCCTGACTCCTGCCCCAGTGCTCTCCTCATCCTTGCTCATGGCCAGCGAGAACTCTGTTCTCTGACTCTTAGTGGGGTTGGAGCCTGTCAAGTGTTCGTTGTGGTAAATAAGAAGTGATGCCTGGGGCCTTTGGAACCTTCATCTTGTCTCTGTGCATTTTATAGGGGAATTAGTCAATCACAGAGAGGATGTCTACCTTTGCGGGGAGACCTTGGCTAATTGTTGAATGTGCTGATTAAGTTCTTGAAGCAGGAGGCCAGCACTTCATTTGAAAGTGCTGTGGCGGTGGGGTGGGGGCACATGTACAGAGGTTGGTGGATGGTGACGGGCAGGTGGTAAAGGGGATTTAGGAGCCATCATCGAATGCTTGGAAGAATGTGGAACAGAATGGGGAGCCCTGAAGAGCTCTGAGCAGAAGGCTGTGAACAAATAGATGTCAGATGGTGTCGTTCTTTTCTTTATGCTATCCAGAGGGAACCTGGAAACAGATGAAAGGTCTTAAGCTCCAATGAAAGGGACTTAGGTCATATCCGAAGGGGGACTTCTAAACTTTGAGTGCATGAGACGTGGATGAAGAACAGAAGAGTTTTTCCCCAGAGGTCTTTATACAGAAGAAATATTCCCATCTGTCTTGGAGGCAAGGAGATGGATTAAATAACCCATGATTGATGAGGGTAGTTTAGCAATTTAGCTATCTAGGGGCTAAGCATTTTTAAAAGCATCTTTCCTGAGTATACTACTAACAGGAATAAAACTAGGCATTTTCTGAAGCGATATATAGGAAAAGTTTTCTTGGGGACTCATGACAGACTCTTAGTTCTTTTAGAGACAGAAGAAATTTGGGATCCTGAAGGCTATGTTTTTCTTTCTGGTAGGTTTATCACATCCCTGCAGCTAATGACACTCATCTTTTCTTTAGAATAGAAGGTGAAAGAATTGGAAGACCATTTTCTTAATTCTGACTTGTTAAGCAAAGATGGGACAAAACAGATTAGAAGCAATTAAAAAGGAAAAGGTTTCTGCTGGGTGAAGGGGAACAAAATCCAATAGGGGCTGGGAGGAAGGTCATGAAAAAGGAGAAACAATATATTATCATTGGAGGAACATACTAGATGCAGGCTCTCTGCTTCCCAGTGGGTGGTCACAAGCATTGCATCCCAGGCTCCTGAGAACAGAAAAGGTTCTTCACAGGTTCTGGCAGGTGGGAGGCAAGAATCCTGTTGCTACTTTCAGTGGGAAGAATTGTTCAGGGATGCCTGCTGCCTCCCTCCCAAGGGGCCTATGTTCACCAGGAGTGTGTGTACCTGGCTGGCTAAAGAGTTTACCAACTAGTCATGCCCACCCGTCACTTTCTAATTCTGTCGGCCACAAGTTCATACGTGAAGACTGTTGGAAACAAAACCTGGGACAGAGCTGTTCCAAAGACAGTGAGGTCTGGGGAGGAAAACTGAAGGACTTAGCGCATCAGATAGTGTTTGCCACTCTTCTGCTTAGCCATGGCTTTGGGAAAGAAAGGATACTGTGAAAATGAATAGCTAGACTAGGAAGGTGACACTGATGAGAAGACATGGCCTATTCTGAGTCATGGGCAAGGAAGCTAGAAAGATAGCCTCCTGTGGAGTGGAGTGTGCTCTTCAGACTGGTGTAATCATCTGTGGGTGACATTTGACATTCATTTATTCAAGCATTTATTTATTATTTATTTATTTAGCAAATATTTAGAGCCTCAATAAGCCGGGCCGATTTAGGATTCATGGTGAGCAGGAACAGACATTTTGAGAAAGTTAGGGAAAACCTGGGTATTTCCCTACCCAGTGCCAAACCAGTGACCATAAAGGATAGCACAGTGTATAATTGTGCTGGTAGCCTAGGGGATGAAGCAGCCCGCAGAAGACAAGCAAATAGGACCAGTAAGTGATGAAGGAGGATCCCAGAATCTAAGGAACCAATCAGCCTGATGGCCATTTTGGGCACCATTCTAGAATAGGTGATTAAAAAGATGGTTGTGATAATTTATGAATTATCACAGTGTACCCTTTATGAATATGAAGGGTATGTTTTTCTTTCTGGTAGGTTTATCACATCCATGCAGCTGATACACACTCATCTTTCCTTTAGAATAGAAGGTGAAAGATTAGAAGAACACTTTTATTAATTCTGACTTGTTAAGCAAAAATGGGACAAAACAGATTGGAAGCAATTAAAAAGGCAAAGGTTTCTGCTGAGTGGAGGGGAGCAAAACCCAAGAGGGGCTGGGAGGAAGGATGGTTGTGTGAAATGAATGGGAAGAAATAGTCTCACTATCCTGTGTGAAGGCCAGGTCATGTCTGGACTACTGCATTCAGTTCTGCAGCATTGAACTCTGCCAACCCCCTTTTAGGAGCTACGTGGACCAGTTAGAGCAGGGGTCCGCAACCACTACTGGTCCGTGGCCTGTTAGGAACCGGGCCACACAGCAGGAGGTGAGCAGCAGGTGAGTGAGCGAAGCTCCATCTGTATTTACAGCTGCTCCCCATTGCTAGCATTACCGCCTGAGCGCCACCTCCTGTTAGCATTATGGTGAGTTGTATAATTGTTTCATTATATATTACAGTGTAATAATAATAGAAATAAAGTGCACAATAAATGTAATGTGCTTGAATCATCCCGAAACCATCCCCCACCCCCTTCCATGGAAAAATTGTCTTGCATGAAACCAGTCCCTGGTGCCAAAAAGGTTGGGGACCGCTGAGTTAGAGTGTTGTCAGGAGAGCAGCACACCGAGGGATCCACAAACTGTGTCTCTTCAGTTGAAGGATGTTTTCTTGAAGGAGTGAAAATGGAAGAAAAGTGATTCCTGACTTCAGGTATCAGGAGAGCTGCCCCAAAGAGGAGGGAACGGGCATGGTCTCTGTCGAATCAAAGGGTAGGAGTTAGAGAGATCAGGACTCTGAAGTGGAGAAAGAATCTGCCCAGGAGCTGTCCAGCAGTAACGCTGCTACCTCTGGAGAAAGTGAGCTTCCTGTTGCTGGCTGCTAGATGACCTTCTGTTAGCGATGCTGTAGGAAGGATTCCTCCAGTGGATTGGAGGCTGGATTAGATCATTTCTAAGAAGCTTTCCTGCCCTGAATTCTTTGTTTCTATGATATTGGGAAAAAATACATCCTAAAATCTAGAACCTCAAAACAGTATTACCACCCCACCAACATACACTCTCTTTCTCAGGTTCCCTAAATAATTTAAGGCCTAGAATTTCACTTCAGATCTTGTCTACATCTTATACCCTAAGAGAACTGCTTTCCTGTCCCCTTGTACTCTGGGTGGGAGTTTTGAGGTATCACCCAGGGCAAAGCATCATCCTGGAGTGATGTGTTTGTGACAGTACCAGTTACGCTTTTGGGATCCATCTCAGCCTGAGATGAGTCCTTTCCAACTTCCCTTTCTTGCTCCTGCTGAGTATGAGCATCTATCTCCTTGGGCTTCTCCAAGCTTTCTGTTATCTTATTCTGAGGAATCATGGAATATTAGGGTAGGAAGAGAGGCCTTAAGAGTCTTAATGCAACTTTCTGACAACTCCATTCACTCAATTTAACAAACATTTATTGAGTGCCTAATATGAGCCAGGGCATGGATAGGTATCTTGGTGAACTCCCGTGTTATCTTTTCTGTCATCCATCCTACACTTAGCTAGCTTTTTTGTCCTTCTGCTCTACTATCTGCTTGCAGTTACTTGTACCTGAAAGGAGTGGAAAGGAAATACTCAGAAACAATCAGTTGATGAATGTCCCTAGAAATTGAGAGACAGATAGAAAATCTAGGCTGAGAGTAAACAATTACCCCAGCATAACTCCCAGTATGGATAATCTACCCACTGTGATAATTGGGAGTTGACCGTATGCTTGGAATAGAAATTTATAAGTATCTAGTAAAGAAATCCCAGGTGGTCTTATTGCATTGAATGCCTTCTCTTCTTCATCATTGTTATCCTGCTTTGTCATGAACATCTTTGTGCTGCTCCCAAGGGTACCGATTGTTAGCCGCTTGATGTATCAGCCACTTAACTCTGTTCTTAGCAGTGCTGCTGAGATGCTGAGTGTTCCAGCAAGGAATGCAGGTGTCATACTGGTGGGGAAAGATGACAAGAAATTAAGATGGGATATTCTGCAATGCCAATCAAACCAAGGTGCCAATATTCACAGCTTATTATTTGATAACATTTGCTCTTGTGCTGCTGATTTCAGCAAGAGATAAATTGGGCTTATAGCCAGCACTATCTTTGTGCAGAATCACCAGAAAATAGAAGTAACCAGAGAGAGCCCGGAAGACAGTTAAAAGATGAGTAGGTATAAACTGCAAGGATTTCCTCCCATTATATTCAGCACGAGAGAATCCAAGCTATGGAAACTGTCATCACTGAATCCGTCTGTTGTAAGGGCCTGTTGAGTTGTGTCATTGGCATCCTGCCCTTTGCTCTGAGATCATCAATTAAAGGAGGATGCAGGGAGTAGTGATGGAAGGTTCAGAAAATAGAGCCAATGAGGACATTTGCCTAAAGTTTATCCCTTTCCAGATCCCTTTTTAATTTCTTTTGTTGCTTGTATATAAAGGGTTTATAATTTCTATTACACTTCCCACATTCTGCACAAATTTCGTAGCAATATCAGTAAAGTGTTCCTGTTGTTAGGTGTACATAATCCAAGCCCTGAAGAGCAAATAGTATTCTACTCTGCTGCTAAGGAACACAACATCACAATAGTAACAACCATTGTCAGCGATCACCTTCCTTGGAGCCATACAGACCCTCACAGCAAAGCGAAGAGAGGCATCTTCAGATAGACGGAAGGCTCTGGGGTTCAGATTCCCAGCTCTACCACTTCTGAGTCAGGGAACATATGACCACTCCACCCGGGTTATCTGAGAAGAGTTTAACAAAGGCACACTTGACAATGATGCGGGTAGGCACCAGGGAAAGCAGCAAGGTGTGGATTTCCAAGTTATTCCAGAGCTGGCAATAGCAGGGAGGGAAGACATTACGACTTCTAGGCCTGAAGGGGCAAGGTGAGGAGAGGTGCATAGAACCTGGAGAGGTAGCTGTATGAGAGGGCTGCTTGACAAGAGCTGTGACCTTCAGTAGAGAGTTGCCACCAACTCACGCTGATTCCACGATGTGGGGCAAAGCGAAGTCGATACTCTTGCTTCCCCACTCCCATTCTCTGACCTCTTGTCATTGTTTGTCATTGATTGAATGCAACCAAAGCCAGGTGACAGGGGGCTCATTGAGGCAGTCCATGTGGGTCAGTCTCCCAGGGCATCGGGTAGAGGGGGGAAGATGGAGAATGGATTCAGAGGGGCAAAAGGAAGATGTTTGACATAGGGTGAGACCTTGGGCATATGACTCAACTTTTCTGAGTCCAGTATTCTAATTTTTAATTTGGGAAAAGAACGACCATCTCACAAGGGTGTTGTGAGGAAACTGTGTAGCAATCTCTCATGCCTAGCACCCAGGCAGGTACTAGCGGCAGCAGGTGTGGCCACTGGAGAGGGGTGATTGGCCCCAGATGCCCCCGACCAAGCTGTGTCTCACCAGGTGTGGCTCACACCCCCTTTGCTTCCTTCCCACCTTGCCTTGTCCCTGCAGTAGGTTGGGCCGCCCCCTTGGGGGCACAGGAAGGCAGGCAGGGGCAGGAGGGGTTTAAGCCCCCTCCCCACTCTAAGCAAGCTCCAGCCTACCTTGCCCTCACCCTGGAATCTAGTGCAGTGATGAAAATGCAGAGTCACCTTTATCCAGGTGAGGCCCAGGAGGCCTGGGCTCCCGGTGGCAGCCACTTAAGGCGGGCTAGAGCCACTCCCTGTCCCTGTCTGCTTCCACTCTAGGCCTCGGTTTCCCCTTCCTTCCCTCACTCGGGGCACTAATAACAAGGAGCTAGCCTTGCCCACTCCCATCCATCTGCTCCTCCCCATCCCTCAAGGTTCTGGTTCCATCTTTCCTCTGTTCACAAACTACCTCTGGACAGTTGTGTTGTTTTTTGTCCAATGTTTCATTCATTCCTTTTTTTTTTTTCCAGAAAAGGATATATATATATATATATATATATATATATATATATATATATATATATATATATATATATATATATATATATATGCGGTACGCGGGCCTCTTACTGTTGTGGCCTCTCCTGTTGCGGAGCACAGGCTCCGGACGCGCAGGCTCAGCGGCCATGGCTCACGGGCCCAGCCGCTCCACGGCATGTGGGATCTTCCCGGACCGGGGCACGATCCCGCGTCCCCTGCATTGGCAGGCGGACTCTCAACCACTGCACCACCAGGGAAGCCCGAGAAAAGGATATTTTTTTATTCAAGTAACTGCAAATAGGAAACCAGAGTGGGGGGGCCCAGGCTGGGACAAATAATGGCTACCTCCTCCCTGATAGAACAGGGGGAGAAGGTGGCCCCTATACCCAACAGTCACCACCGGCCCCCCTCCTTACTCTGCTGCAGCATCCTAGGGGCAGGGCCCCACCTTCCCTGGGGCTGGGGTAGTCGGTAACCCAGCCTGCTTTGCCCTAGGCCCCTTCCCCTAAGAGCATCTTGGAGGAGGGGCATGTGGGCAGAACAGGAGGCAATGAGGATGAACGTTTGGCGCCGGTAGCAGCAGCAATGACGGATGTCTAAGATGCCTAGCACCCGGCCATTCAGTACTTTATAGTCTGTCTCCTAAAGGAACCTAATAATAATAATAACTATAAGTATAAATACGTATATGACAATATTTGCTACATATGAAGGAACAGATGTAATGTATGTGTCAGTTATAAAGCATCATAATAAATCGGAACACCTGAGAACCCACCCCCAAACTCAGAAGCGGGACATCACCTCTGCTCTTGAAGCTACCTGTGGCTCTTCCCCGCCCTAATCTCACCTGCTTCTCCCAGAAATAACTGGTATTCTCAGTTTTGTGTTTATCCTCGTCTGGCTTCCTTTGGTATAGTTTTTACCACATGTTTGCATAAATGATATATTGTTTAGTTTTGCATGAGTTTGTCTGTTTGTTTGTTTTGTTTTTTTGCGTTACGTGGGCCTCTCACTGTTGTGGCCTCTCCCACTGCGGAGCACAGGCTCCGGACGCGCAGGCTCAGCGGCCATGGCTCACGGGCCCAGCCGCTCCGCGGCATGTGGGATCTTCCCGGACTGGGGCACGAACCCGTGTCCCCTGCATCGGCAGGCGGACTCCCAACCGCTGCGCCACCAGGGAAGCCCGTGATTTTGAGCTTTATAAAAATGGTATTATACCATGTATAGTTTTCTGTGAATACTGTGCTATGCAACAACATGGATAAATCTTCAAACATAATTTTGAGTTGAAAAAAAGCATTTAATGCTTCCAACCTCTGGAACTGATCTATTAAGTAATACATAAATGCTAGCCATTATTATTATTTTCAAACCTACATTATTGCACTGTTGTGAGTATTCTGTATACATTAACTTAGTTTTCACAGCATTTTGAGATGGGTATTATTTATTCCCATTTTGCGTATGAGGACACTGAGTCTCAAAGAGGTTAGATAACTTGCTAATGGACACACAGCCAGTGTAATTTGGAGCACCAGAGCCTGCACTTTTATCCTCTGAATAGATGAGGAGGCCACAGTGAAGGAGGCAGTGGTTGATGGAGTGCAGGGGACAGATTTGGAGAGAGAAGGAAGGTAGACCCTGAAGGATAGGATTGGATTGGAGCAGGACAGTAGAAGAGGGTAGTAAGGAGATGAGGGGCAGATGACGTAATTTTGGTGGGCAGTGGCATCCTGTCCATCAAACCTGCTTCCTCCAAGGTTCTCCTTGGATTTTAAGTGTGAAGCTTGCTGCAGGTGGGAAATGCAGGTGGCAATTGCCTGAAACCTGGGTTTCTGCTGGCCAAGACAGCAGTGGTGACTGTGGATGTGCAGGATAATGGAGGTGGTGGGGGATGCCTCAGACTTCCTCCCCCAGGTCTTTGTGTTCAGTTTTAGACACACAAATGCTACTCATTTATGCTCATCTGTGTATGATAGTCAAGTATTTTTCAGTAATTAATTACACTAAGGGATGTAGTGGGGGGAAATAAAGCCCTTAAGACCATGGAAACTATTTAAAGAGATAAGTAAAAAGGCTGTCTGTAGTAGGGATGCTGAACATAAAGCCTGGAGTGATGGGGGTGGCCTCTTTTGTATTCTAGGGGGCTCATCCTGTTCTGTTTCCTCGGGTCTTAGATGTTTCTTTCACTCAGCCACCTGCCTAGTTCGATCTTGCATTGCTCTGGCGTCAGAAGCACAATTCTGGCATTACTCAGCAGTCAGCTGATAGGCATTTTGAAGTTAGTTCACTTCCTTGACCGTGCCACTGCTGGACTTGGCAGTTCTGTGTCTATGCTGGTGCAGTTCTGAGGCAGAGGGCCAGCCAGAGGGACTCATGGAAGCCTTGTGAAGAGCAACTCTGTGTGTGTGCGTGTGTGTGTGTGTGTGTGTGTGTGTGTGTGTGTGTGTGTGTATGTATAGAGTGGGTAGAGCCAGCTGTGATGCTTCACATGCAGAGGCAAGCATTTGTGATTCCCTGGAGAATGATAACCTGGACAATCAGAGGCGGAAACCATGTGGTCATGAAGTAACTATGAGAAGCAGCACTCATTATTCCAGAAATGCTTCCTGTAACGCCTTTAGGTGATAAATCAAGGACCCAGCACTGGACAGAAGGGTTCCTGATGGAGAGGGTGTGTTGTTTTTTCTTCACATGCGTCTTCAATGTGACCCTTAGAAGGGACTTTGGACATTGCCACTGACTTGGTGGGAGTGGAACTGTGGACTAATAGAGGAAGAAAGAGTGGCCTTGAGGACAAAAATTGATCCTGGAAATTATGCAGGGGGTTCCAGTCCAGGAAGAGTGAACCCCTGAACCCTCCCCTGTAGGAGGAGAAATGTGCATGCAGCTGACAAATTGCCTCGCCTGTAAAATAGGCATGGAAATATCACCAGACACAACGGTAGTGAGGATTACTAGAGAACACAGGTAAGGTACCTAGCCTAGGACTCGGCACACAGCACGGGCTGGTGGCAAACAGTGGTTTCTTTCCCTTTCCTTGCTTGGCAGTGGGGACCTTGTTTTGTCCCTTGTCCTTTATTGTTTCTAGCACAGCTTTGTCAAAGTCAAGGTTAGGGTGATGGTTAAGATTAGGATAAGAGCTAGTAGAATGGTAGTAATAATGAGATCAGTATCGCCTAGCAGGCTTGTAATAAATACTGAATGAATGAATATATATGCCTAATAGTGTGATAAAGTCTTGGCCTCTTTTTCAAAGTAGAAAAATATTTCTTTATTATAGAAAATAAATGCAGAAAATAGAAAGAATTTTAAAAAACCACTTGTAACTCTAACCTCTAGAAATAGGAATAATTAATGTATTGACATTTTTCCTTCCTATATTTTTCCTTTGGAGATTTTTAAAAGCAGAATTGAATCATATTGGTTATTTAATTTTGCTTCTTATTTTATTCCACTTAATATTATACCCTAAGAATATTTTCATAACATTAAAAACTTTTTATGCATAATAGGATATCTTGGGATGACCATATTCTAATTAACCCTATCATTAGACAACTAAGTCATTTCCAAAACTTCAGTGCTGTAAATAACTCTCAGTAAACTTCTTTGTTTGTGAACCTTTGTCTACATTTTAAATGGTTTCTTTGGGATAGATTTGTGGCAATCATGGATTTTTTTAAGGCTAGTGATACACATCGCCGCATTTCTTTCCAGATTTCCCAATTTATACTTCCAGTATGTCTTGCCATAGATTTCCAAGTCTGTATAGTTCGCCAAATTTAAGTTTATATGATCCTTACTGCCCAGAACCCACTGTGCAAACTTTGTCATTACCATCATCAAGAACCCTAATTTAGGGCCATGTGTTAATGCGCCTAAACCTGACCCTGGATTTGAAAGAGTAGAAGAATTGGCCACAGGGCCTGCCCTTTGGGGTCTTCCAGGGTAGGATTCCTTTCACTTGCCTAAACTAATAGGGATGTTAAAGGGGACCATACATTAAAGTTCAGATCTGATAAGAAATCTATAAGGACTTAATTGCTTTTTGCCCTTGGTGAATTTTTAGTTTTGCTTCTGGGTGTATTTCAGCTCCTTGACTGGTTGTGTAATTAGTTCCTGGCTTGGCACAAAGTAGTTGTTAATCTTCTCTGCTCTTATCTGAACTGAGGTCCTTATCTGCCTTCCACTGAGAAAGTTGGGTCTCCTTGGAGTTTGTCTCTGGGCAGCAATGTTGAAGGAGCCTCGAAAGCTTAGGTGGGGTCATTTACTTTCTTGTTTAGGCTTCTGAAGTCTATGGCTCAGCAACAACAGGCTGATTAGGAAGCTGCTGTTTCTGGTTCCACTTAGATTAGGTAAACTTAAGCATTGCTGATGATATAAGTCCCAGTATATTCAGGCCTTTCAGGAATTCTTGCTGGAGAATCAGGATGATTTAAATTTAGTTCAGATTCATTTGGCTGGAATATTGGAAATGAGGGAGCTCCCTGAATATGGATACTGGAGAGACAGCCTGGCACTGGGGAAGAGGATGTGTTTTTCACTCGGTGGGTTCCAGATTTGGGGTTGTTTCTCCCTCCCCCATTAGGTAATTATTTTCAGCATGTTTTGTATTTCTCTTCACCTGTCATTGGTTAGGTTCTATCATGTGCCCCTCACTGGTGTTTGGGGTTGTGTATGTTTTTTTGGCATATATTGGATGCTGACACTTCATGTTATGATACTTTAGTTTTGTTGAGACTGCCTGTATCATGTACGTATACTTCTGGCAATTTAGGTATGCTGCCACCAAGTGGTGGAGTACATTAGCTCAGCTGCCTGGAAGATACAGATGGGTTTTTGTCAGAGGCTCCAAATGGTAATATTCTGCTCTCTCCTCACTAGACCTTAGATTTTCTAGGCTTTACTTTTCAAATTTTTATTGAAACATTTAAACTTAAATAGCCACTAAGTGACAATTATTTTTCCTCAACTACAAAATGGGTTTAATATAATCTCTCCTAGACAACTGTAGTAAATATTAAATAACATTTAATACTTGAGTATGTAATAATTGTCTCACCGAGGAGAAGTATTCCTGTTTCTAAATTGAGCAAGTGTGACAGCCAGTCCTGTTTCTTCCGGAACCCAGACAGGAGCACACTTGGTTAGAGCCACCGTGACTCAGCTAGGACAAATGTTTTTCTGAGTCATTTACTGACAGCATCCAGGTGTGCATCCTGATGGTCCTACTCCCTCTTTCCC
>NW_006775104.1:743010-747718 GCF_000442215.2 Lipotes vexillifer | reverse complement strand
CCCTTTCTCTCAGAGCCTCCCTCTTCCCCCCCCACCCCCTGCCTCATTCTAGGTCAAGCAAGGACCAGCCTTGGTTTTGAGAACTATTCAAAAACCCTAAAACCAATGCGTTTTTCTCCCTCTTGTCTCAGACTGTTCCGTGCAGTCCTGAGCTGGAATTTCATCTGTTTCCGTTGCTAGCAGTTTGTGTGCCAGGTTTTGCGCAGAAACTCCTCTTGGCCTGGTACCCGAGGCAAGGTCTGAACCTTGTGCTGTGACACTCTCCACCCGGATTCCCTGTCCCGGAAGAGACTGTCCTCTCATCTCCAGACTGGAGGCTATTTTCCTTTGCAGGAAACTCAGGCTTCAGAACTTATTTGCTGAAGAGAAATTCCCTGTTTTGGACCCGGAAGAAGGCAAGAACCACTCCCCCACCTGACCTAGCCCAGACCGGGATGGAGTGCTCTGTTAGGGAGCCTGCAAATCGGTCCAGATTTAATTCTGTGCATTGATGGGACAATTGTTTAGTTCTTACATACACATCAACTTAGAGATAATGGGCAAATAATCCTCTGGTTTTGTCAGGCTGAACTTGCAGACTAGTGAGGGGTCCCAGTTCTTGCCCTTGGGAAAGCTTGCAGTCTAGTGGAGGTTCTAGGACCCACTGGAGAAAACGAACTAAACGTTTTCCAGGCATTTGTTCAATAAGCATAGCAGTTCAGTGGATGTCATCAGACATAGTTTATTGGATGTATAATCTGAACTGAATTTTAAAAGAAGTAGATGGATTAGAATCCTGGAGCTTGAGGCAGGAAGGGATTGTAGAGGTCAGCCAGGCCAACCCCTTCACTTTAAAAGGGTGGAATGCTGTCCAGAGAGCGTGTTGAGATGCCCAGGGCCACCCAGCTGGCCAGTGCTGTTGCTGGGGCCGGTTGCTGTAACCCCACTCTTCCCCCTAACATGGACAGGACCCATGGGCCAGCAGGTGGTCCCCAGAACAGCATGCAGTGGGGTCAGGACCTCCCTGGGGTCTTATGTGGAGGGATTGTCCACTGACCCACAAGCTCTCAGGGCCTCTGAGCTAGCAGTGGGTGTGGGCAAAGGCCCGTTGGAGCCTTTCATGTCTAGTTTAAATTCCAAACGTGTCCCCCTCCCTTGGGTTTCTCCATTGGCTCTCCTTGACCTCCCTTGCTGCTCTCAGGTTTGCATCCGTGCCTGAGCCTTCACAGGGTTTTCCACCATGGAAATCACAGGGACCCTCACCGGTGTCAGAAGGCAGGAAAGCTGGCTCCTGGGTGAGATCTCCTGCTCTGTGTGAAGCGGAGCTCCTGCGTCGGCAAAGGCCAGCGGGCCTGGCCCCGAGGGTGCCTGTGAGGGCAGCTGACGGTGTCTGCGTTGGTGGTTTATTAGGGCATGTGTCTGTGTGTGCAGGCAAATAGCAGCGGGCTGTCAAGAACGTGACTGTTACTTAGGGAGGAGCAGGAGAGGTGGTGTGCGCAGACAGTTTTCACCAAAGATTGTTTGCTGGAGGAAGTGTGCGGTTTATTAATGAGGATTCCACCTGCCCTGCTAGGAAACCGGAGCCCAGCTGGAGAAGGGGGAATCCCCGTGAGAGGGTGCGGAGAGGTGGGGATGCAGCGAGAGGAGGAGGAGGAGGGGTGATGGCAACAGGGATTGCAGTGAGCAGGGTGTCCCCGGTACACGACACACTGTGGCAGCCTCTCCTGGGTCAGCTGTCTTCTCTCTTCTCTGTCTCCTGGCTTTGGAAAAGCTCCCTGTGTTCTATAGCTGGGGTAACTGAGACACTGTGGTTACACAGGTTACAGTCTTTGGAATGTGGATTCAATCTTTGGTCTACTACTCACAGATGTATGAGCAGTGATTATAATGACATTTTTTTTTACAGTTAAAAAGATGACTGGTTTTTCACCTGGCCTGACTGTGGGAAAGAAGGGGCAGATGGTGAAGGCCAGAGGAGCATGGCCCTGGGGTTGGTCTGGGGAGGGCAGGGGAAAGGCTGTGTGGAGAGGTTGTGGTTTTTGGTTTCTGTTCATTCTTTCTTTACCTCGCTGCTTTGGTTTCCATTTCATTGCTGTTTCATGTTCTGAATGTCCTAGAAGGAAGGGACAGACAGCTCTGTGAAGGAGGGTGGGAAATAGGACAGGGGGCTGAGGTTGGGAAACGGATATGTCAGTTTCCATCCCAGCCGCCTGAACCCTCTGCCGCCTGCCCTCTCTGGCCAGCCAACCCCAGACTTCTAGGAGCAATGGTTCTGGTCCTTCTCCCGAGTTTCCAAGCTCCTTTTCTCCTAGCTGAGAGTAGCTCCTTGCAAGTGCCTTGCCCCAGGCCAGTCTCGCTTAGAAAGCAGGTCTCTTCCTTTGGTGAACGGGAGTTGTATTTCAGAATCTGTGAGACTGTAAGATAATAACCTGGTGGATTAACACACGCCAGGGTTTATATGCAGCTGACCAGGCTGGTGGCCCTGATGGGAACCTTCTTTTGGAAGGCTGCATCCTTTTACCTTGGTGCTGCATCAGCCGGCCCATTTCTGGAGCTCTCTTTGGGAGCCCTCTTCAGGCTGTGGCATGCTCCTTTGACTATTTGCAGGATGGCAAATCTTCGTTCCTTCAGAGGTTTTTTGGTTCTTGATTGTTAGGAAGTGTTTGGTTTAAAGATGGCATTGAGCACAAGTCAGTATTGGGTGCAGAAGTCCTGCTGTGTTTTTTAGGCCACGGACCTGTCGCTTTACGGCCACACTTGGGATTCAGGAATAATCTTGGGGCCTGAGTCTTTACCACACTCTGTCCAGTGACACAAAAGAGAATCAGCCACATCCTTTCCCCTGGCACAATTGCAATCAGAGTTCTTTAATTTGTTTGTTTAAACAGCTTCATTTGGGTGGAATTAGGCAGCAGACTTTCAAGCAGTGGGAAATGTAAACCTTCCTAACTTGGACCCCATTGGGCGGTCTCCCTGGCACGCTGACTGCGCAAGAGTTGGGTTTGCTTCTGGTAAAGTCGAGGGTGGGGAACAGGCAAGGGGGAGATCCTAGACCTGGAAATGGGCGAGGAAAGCTCCAGAACCTTTACTGTCGTGGCACCTAACCATGGCTGTACGTTCGCATCACCAGGGAAATTTTAAACAATGCTGAGCCCGAACCCCAGGCCAATTAGTCAGAGTCTCCCCACTTTGCAGAGAAGACATGGAGGCTTCAATCTAGGATAAAGGATCAGCTTTGACCTTTGCCCCCCCAGCCCCGGTATCACAGGTCAGAGGTACCGAGGCAAAAGATATGTTGTTAAATGAGTAGAAAAGACACAGATTGTTTGGAATAATCATGACCTGGAAAAGTAGACAGAGAGTGTCTTCCGGTAAAACAAAACAAAACAAAAAACAAGAAACGAAACATACAAAAGCCTCTGGATGGATTAACATGGTTCCTGAAGAGGCTTTGATGGTAGCTGAATGGCCTCATGACCGAAAGTCAGCTGATGGTGGACAGTCATGTGTGAGCCTGCCAAGAGGTACAGGACAGGCACGGGAGCCCTCCCAGCCCTCTGAACTCCCCACTTCTCCGTCCCGCATCCAGCCAAACAGGAGCCTCTGTGTTGTGCAGGATGAGTTTGAGGACTGTCTGCATGAGTGAACTCTCACTCACTCACCACACAACATTCCCTCGAGTGGCTCATTTCTCTATAAGGCACTGCCTCCTCCAGCTTGTTTTTACTGCTTCTGATTATACCAGTAGAAAGCTTAAAGCAGGTGCTAATGTGTCTTAACACTTCACCTCCTGCTGATTTCTGGTTGTTTAAGAAAGTGAGTGTGGTACAGTTTGGGGCAATCAGCAGAGAGCTGCTAAGACCCAGGCGTAGAGAATGGACTTGAGCACACAGGGAGGGGGAAGGATAAGCTGGGACGAAGTAAGAGAGCGGCACGAACATATATACACTACCAAACGTAAAATAGGTAGCATGGACATATATACACTACCAAATGTAAAATAGACAGCTAGCGGGAAGCAGCCGCATAGCACAGGGAGATCAGCTCGGTGCTTTGTGACCACCTAGAGGGGTGGGATAGGGAGGGTAGGAGGGAGACGCAAGAGGGAGGGGATATGGGGATATATGTATATGTATAGCTGATTCACTTTGTTATACAGCAGAAACTAACACACCATTGTAAAGCAATTATACTCCAATAAAGATGTTAAAAAAAGTAAAAGAATAGCACGAAGGAGCAGAAAACAGGTTGACACAGATCAGTGTGATGGACAAAGTATCGAAACAAAATCTGGACCCTACAGCCATGGACTCTCCATGGCCTGAGAATGGCATGAGTACTCGGGCACAAATGGGTCAGGGCATCGTTTTCTCCTCAGAACTCTAAGGACATTGTTTGTTCCTCAAATTCTGAATGGAGAATTCAGCTCATAAAATGTTTTCAGGGAGGGCTTCCCTGGTGGCGCAGTGGTTGAGAGTCCACCTGCCAATGCAGGAGACACGGGTTCGTGCCCCAGTCCGGGAGGATCCCACATGCCGCAGAGCGGCTTGGGCCCGTGAGCCATGGCCACTGAGCCTGCACGTCCAGAGCCTGTGCTCCGCAACGGGAGAGGCCACAACAGTGAGAGGCCCGCGTACCGCAAAAAAAAAAAAAAGAAAATGTTTTCAGGGAGACATGGGTACAGCGCAGTTCTAGGGAAAGTGCAAAGTGGGCGACTCCTTGGGGCCGC
>NW_006775104.1:734640-743000 GCF_000442215.2 Lipotes vexillifer | reverse complement strand
TCTTCCTTCTGCCGTTTTCTGGTTTCTGTTTGCTTGTGGTAAACTGTCCGCACACCCTGGTAAGACTTCATCATCCCTCCAGGTCATCCTGCCTTGCTGGGCCTCTTTGCTCCTGGGGGGCCGGAGCTGTGTGTGGCAGGGCCCTGCTACCCTCGTGCCGCAGGAAAGTCCTCCATCTGTCCTGTCCTTGCTGTCCCTCGCCCACTCCTCAGCGGCCAGTCTAGCCCTCTGCTCCAGTGTTCACTTAGTGAATAGGTCTGATTTGAAAGCTACTTGTGCTCCATCGCTGCCCAAGTGCTGGGCCTTCCCGGGCCCCCAACACTAGGATTCTGACACCCTGTACCCCGCAACTAGTACCAACTGAGCAGCCCCCAGCAACACACACTAAGCAGAAACCCTTGTTGCCCCCTCCCCTGGTCTGCCGGTGTGGTGGTCATTGCCGATCGCTGCTCCCCCACCTGCCACCAGGATGGATCGATGTTACATTTATTTCAGCAGCTGTTTCAAGTGAGAATCTGCCAGATATTCATAGGTATGGGGTAAATCTCAGATGGCATCACAGGATTTGGGGTAAATGGGGTCAGGCCATCTCTGTGTTGCTGGAGTGAACAGGATGTTCCTCATTCCTGGGGAAGGAGCTTTAGCACTCAAAACAGTATATATACCCTGAGCCTCCAAACCAGATTATTTGATGTCTCAGTTCCAGAGTTCTTGTGGCTTAATAGAAGACCTGAAATGGGCGGATTGACAACTGGATGTCTGACACAAATGGCCAAAACATCCACCCAACTGTGTGACTCTGAGCAGATTCCTTCCTCTGGAATTTGCTGCCCTCGGCTCTGAAATGAAGGATTAGCAGGAGTAAGCTTTAAAGTTTCTTCAGGCTCAAGCATTCTGTTTCTCTCTGAGGCAAGGTAGCATGACAGATACTGGAATCAGACTAGATTCAAATATGATTTTACCTTCTTCTGGTGACTTTAGCAAGTTATTCAACTGCTCTTGGCCTCAGTTTCCTTAACTGTAGGGTGGGATAATAAGAGCAGCTACTTGTGAGTTTCATGTGAGGAATAAATAAGATAATGCATATAAAACGTTTAGCAGGCATAGATTCTCATGTGCTCAATAAGATTAGCTTTATCATTAATATATGTTTATGTCCAATTTTAACTTAAAAAAATGGCCACTCCAAGTTTGGCTCTCGTTTTATATTTCTCTCCAGCTTAAGTTTTTGAGCTCCTCAAGATTTAGAGCCAGGTCTAGCTGCTGGTCTCCTGCTCGCTTATGACTTCACCGTGCCACTTCCATACTGTAATGGAGAATCAGCCCCCATACAGGCTGTTTTCCACCTTAGGACCTTTGCATAGGCTGTTCCCTCTGCCTGCGTTATTCTTTCTACAGCGTTCCCTTAACTAGGTCCTTCTCATAGTTTTGGTCTTTGTTTATATGTCATCTCCTCATAGTGGCCTGACCACCTGATAAGTTGTTAAGACTTATCACAGTTTGCATTTACTCTTTTTATCTAGCTAATGTCTTGTGTCCATCTCTCCCACTAGTGCCTAGCACTGGGCCAGCCACAAAGTAAATGCTCGATAAATATTTGTTAGATGAATAAATTAATGAATTAATGGATAATATATTTATAGGACACCATATTATTTATGTCATGTTATTATATGACACCATATTATTTATGAAGCCCCTTCATAACTAGGCTCTCATCATGGAGGCATATAAATCTCTGTAAGGGATACAGAAATTGATCAGCCAGAGCCTGGCGGTAGTTACCCCACACATGACAGCTGCCATGCAGAGTAAGCACAAGGTTATGGCAGTGCATGGGAAGAGCCCTTAACCCAGTGGGGATGGAGTGGGATGGGGCAGGGGTCTATCAGTGAGAGACTCCTTGGAGGAAGAGGCATGTGAGTTGAGCTTTGTGAGTAGAAGTTGCCTAGGCAAAGATGGGCTTGAGGTGGGCAAGCCCACAGGCATAGAGGGATGAGAGGCCATAACATAACATCAGGACTAATAACGATGTTAATAGAGGCGTGGATAATATGCTGTTTGTTTTGGCAAGGGGAAGATCGGGGAAGACCCCAGGGAGAAGGTGACCTTTGAATCTGACTCCTTAGCCAGATGATAATGGGAAGTATCCAGTGTGGTTCACTGATGTGGCCTGGATGGAATCCAGAGAGACGATCTGAGCTTCACTGAGCCAGGAACCTGGGGAGGAGCTGAGGGAGCAAGGAAGTGGTACTTGGGTCCCTGAGGCCAGACCTGTAACCCAGGGTGAAGCCCTGGCCTGGGGTTGTCACCAACAGGTACTCTGCCCTGCTGTCCAGGTCCCAGAGCAACCTTTAGCTCGAGACACTGGTACCTTAATCCCTGCTCCCTGAGCTAAGGCCATTGAGTCTTCTAATGTGTGAAACAGGACTGGGAAATAACAGCGGCTAAGAGAGAGGAGGCAGATCCACAGGCCAGCAAGCAGACAGGTCATGTGAGTATGTGAATGAAGGCACTGAAGGCTTCCTCCAAAGGCACTTGAAAGTGTTATAAACCGCAGTAACAACTGTATCTAATAAAACCGCTTTGGGGACTGGGTTTAACGGTGGGCTGCTAAATTGTGATCTCTGCCAGCATTGGGGGGCGGGGGGTGCTAGGAGTGCAGAGGGTCAGGGATGACGTGCCTATTCCTCATTGTCCACATGGAGGCCCTCCAGACCTGGGACCATCCTCACAGAGTTCTCAGCCCAGTGGGTCAGGAGATGACTCTGGGGCATCAGATGTGGGCAGGACCCACAGGGACCCAGAGAGGCACCCAGAACTTGCCCGGAAGTTTAAATGAGGCTGCCAGGTCAGGTGTATAAGAAGTAGAGAGGGAAGCTCGGGAAGGCAGATCTCCAGCGGGCATCTGGTTGAGCATAGATAGCTATGTTGGGGAGGGCAGCCACCAGGCCCTTCAGGGAAAGTCTCTCTAGGCTCACAGAGGAGGAGCTCAGTCTTTGCAAAAAGAACCAGAGAAATGCACTTCGAGGCCAGAACTCCCACAAGCCTGGGCTTGCAATAAGTGACTCCCTTCAAGAGAGTATGAGGCGGGCTTCCCTGGTGGCGCAGTGGTTGAGAGTCCGCCTGCCGGTGCAGGGGACACGGGTTCGTGCCCCGGTCCGGGAAGATCCCACGTGCCGCGGAGCGGCTGGGCCCGTGAGCCATGGCCGCTGAGCCTGCGCGTCCGGAGCCTGTGCTCCGCAACCGGAGAGGCCACAGCAGTGAGAGACCCGCAAGCATGAGGCTACGGAGAGAGAAACCCACTAATACTTTTGACAGACTTGTGTATAGCAAAGCTGTTGGCCCACCTTGCAAGCATTGTTCTGACTGCACAGTTGTGTGCTACCTCCTGTTTATTAATGCCGGTCCTCATCTGATGTAGACAAAGTGTGTATCATTAAACTCTCACAAACCACACCTATGAGAGTCTAGGTGTTGTCCTTGGATCACCTAGGGAGACTCCTGGGCCTCATCCCAGACTGATTTTCATCAGAATACCTGAAAGGGGTTGCTGAAATCATCATTTTAAACAAGGGTCCTAGGTGATGATGAAGTCAGTAAAGTTTGAGAAGCATCGGCACCAAGTGGCACAAATGCTGTTTCGAGGTCGCACGGGCTTGCTGAGTGCAAACAGCCCCAGTGACGTGATGAACAAAAGAGTAAATGGTATAGAACTGAGTACAAGAACTATCTGGTCAATCATCCAGTCACTCAGTATACATTATGTCCTGGGCCCAAGAGCCTCTGAGAGTCCATGAAACAGTTCACAGTTGGAAGGGACCGTAACTTATCACAGAGGGTGAGAAGCTGGCCAAGGGGGCCCAGGTTTCAAGCCCCAGTCGGGAAACTAGTGGGGCGTGGGGAAGGTGCAGTGGCTGCCTCTCTCTAAATCGGGGGGCATGGGGGATGGAGAGGGTCGCTCACCCTCCTTTCCCCTCCTTAGGTGGATTCAAAGGCCTGCTGCTCCCACCCTCACCATACACAATGCAAATTCTGCCCCTGAAAATGTAATTTGGGCTGAGAAATATCACTGAAAAGGTAAATAACCCAAAGGGAAAAGGAAGGCTGCCTGTTAGTTATGTTCCAGTGTAAATTGGTTTGCTGCAACTGCTCCCCATGTGAGCACACTGAGTGAGAGGAAGGGAGGTCTGGGGGCATGGAGGCTTGGGGAAGAGGGGGGCTGGGGGCAGCCAAAGAGCAGGGTGTGGACCCTGGTTGTTTCTGGAGTCAGGGAGACAGGGCCAGGGGAGGGTGTGCACCAAATGCCACCTCTGATGATCCTGACACTTCCTCCCATCATCTCAGAGACCAACCAGGAAGACAGCTTCCCTGCTCCACCCATTTCCTACCCCAGCACCCACTGACACTGCCCTGACCAACCGGACCAAGGCCTCTTAGCTGCCAAGCACAATAGCTCTCATCTCAGCTAATGACCTACCGCTCTGCATCCTTTGACGCTGTAGTTCCTCCTTGAAATCCCCTCCTCCCTGATTTCTTTTCCACTCCTCTCCCCGTTTTATCTAACTTCTCTGCATTTGTTCCTCAGGCTCATCTCCTTTCTTCTCCCATCTCTTAAAATTGATATGCCCATCAGTTCTATTCTGGACTCAGAAGAAGGCTCTTTTCAACTTACTTGTCTTCACTGGGTGATCTCACCCACTTCTGTGCATATCTACTGCCACAGTTCATGGATTTATTCATTCAGCAAGTGTTATTGAACACCTACTATGTGCCAGGCACAGTATGACTCCCAAGTCAAAATTTACAACCCAGATTCCTCTTTTAATCTCCAGACTATATTTCAAATTGCCTTCAGAATTTCATATATGTATGAAATTTATGTATGTATGACTGTGGCTGTGTTTCTTGAGACAGGGATTCAGGTACAGATGATTTATTAAGGGCATGATCTTTAGGAACGACCCATAAGGGAGTTAGAGGAGCAGAGTAGGAAGGGGCAGGACTGAGCAAGGCTGTGGTCTCAGATGAAGTCTAGCTGGAGACTGACTGGGGGAGTGAGAAGGCTCTGGAGCATAAGTCACACTTCAGAGTTACCCTGCCTTAAAGGAAAGGCACCCCTGTATAAGAGAAGCACTGGCCCCCCTGGGGCGGGGGTATAACTGCCCAGGCATCTTTTGGAAAAGTGCACCCACCAGCCAAAGGTAAGTCTACTGACATGGTCTCAGGCATAAGCTGATTGCTGCAACACTTACGGAGCTGGGGGCTGGGCACAGTGGTCAATAAAGAGGCCCTGGGGGGGACACCAACTATGTCTCCTCCAGCAGCTAAGACTCACGTAGTACAGATCCGTGCCCGGCACCATTGTAAGTGCTTTATGTGTATTAACAAACTTAACCTCTAAAGTAACCCTGTAACGTAGTTACTATTATTCACATTTTACAGCACAGAGGTTAAAAGTAACTTGCCTAAGGTTTCTTGATAGGTAAATGATGGAGCTGGGATTCAGGCTGAGGAGGGTTGGCTCTAGATTCCATACACTTAACTACCACTCCTCCTTCCTCAGTGTATTGAGTCTTAGCCTGGCCCAGGCACTGTGGGCACTGGGTCGTGAAATCAGTACAAACAGCCCTGCCCTCATCGAGGTTACTTTCCAGTGAGGGAAAATGGACAATAAATGAATAAGTAAAATACATGACCCAAATGGTACTAAGTGCTAAGGAGACCAATAAATCAGGGAAGGGAGGTAGGGAGTGCTAGGTGACAGTGCAGCTATAAATCGGGTGGCCCAAGGAAGACTTCACTTAAGAGGCATTTTAGTCCAAAGGAGGAGGTTTCTCTGTTTCTGTTCTCCCGCTCAGTCTGCTTGACCCTGGTTTTCTCTCCCTCTCCACAGCTGCAGGGTAATCTTTCCAAATCACTTGCTCACGTTCCATCCCTGAATGACAGCCTTCAGTGGTTCCTGATTGCCCTTAGGATAAATGCACCGCTTCTGCCATGGTACAAGAAGCGTCCTGACTTGAGGCCTGCTTCCACTCCTGCCTCTTCTCTGGAAGCCCTGCTACCGTTGCAATGCCCGGGCAGGGCAGGAGTACAAATGGAAACCCACATACCCTGTGTCTAGATATTGAAAATTAATACAGCAAGCTAACGAACTGTTAGATAAAATGTGTTCTCCCCTCTGCTACCTTGACAAACAGATCTTCACAGCGACCCAGGAGGCCAGCTTCAGACTCAGATTTGTTGGACTCCTGAGTTCCACACGCTGGAACTCGGCAGCACAGGGAGCTCTGCCATCAGCTCGTGCTCTGCCTACCTTCTCACAGCCCAGCTGTGTCTCCCACTGCAGGGGGCCTCATGCGTGCACGTGGACTCTTGGCTCGCGCATGCACGTTTTAGCCACATCCTTACAGATAGCAGCTCTTTGCCGCCCCTCAGGCCGAGGTGCTCATACTGGTGGTGTACCTTACCCTTGAGGAATTGGACTTGGGAGAGAGGCACACATGGGCTAAGGAAGTAGGTAGAGACCTCTGAGCTGAGAATTTTAGGGTTTCGGGTACAAGGAGCTTGGTCTAGAAAAGGATGGGGGCAGCATGGTCTCTTTCTGTCAAGTGTCCTTGTTCCCTGGGGGGAGGGTGTGCAAGAGGAGGGTCGGAGCCCAGAGTAGGGCTCTCTGAAGCATTCAGACAGCAGTTCCTCGTCACTCTCTGCCTCTCGCCCCTGTGCCTAAACCGAAGTGAATTACTTGAACTTTCTGAATATGCCATGCTCTTTTGCTTCTGTGATTTTGTGATTGTGCAGACTGCAGAGTGGAGGTCATCCACTTGGATTCTTTGCCCTAATTTCCCCGATGCGCTCCCTAATCTCGTCCCCTCATCATGACCCTTCACCCCACACCCAGTCACAAAAACACCACACGTAGTGGCAACATGGTGGGTCACATTATATAGTGACCTGAGCTTGGGCTTTTGGAGTCAGTGGTCCTGGTTTTGACTCTGTGCTAGGTGCTTACCAGTCATGTGACCTTAGGCAAATTCTGTGCCTCAGTGTCATCATCTCTTACATGGTGATAACCATGCCAGGTTTATCCATCATGAGGATAAAATGAAATAACGTATGTCAAGTGCCCAGCCACCATCCCTGGCACAATAAGTATGTGATTAAAAGTTCTTTTCCCTCCTCCAGCTATGTTCCTTGTTTCAAACCAAACACAGAAAGCACCTTGGTAGATTAGCTGTTTTCACAGAAAGATGCCAATTAGGTTATCTCTCAGCATTCAGCCCCTGGGCCTCTTTCCCCATCTCCTGAGCTAGTGAGAACTTCCTAGAGAGAATTAGTACCTTATTTCTCTTTTAGTTGTCAGAAGTCATTCGTTAATAGAGTGTAAGCTATTCCTGATGACCACATTTAGATACTGGGATAGTCAAGCTCCAGCTCTTGGTAGCAGCAGTGACTCTTTGTTGTTAGGGACAGGGTTTCGTCATGTCAGCACAATTATGGTAACAGCGATGGAGCCTGAGGAGCAGGTGAGCAAGGAAGTCGGTCATCTCTAAGGGAAGGGAAGACCCACAGTTACCGTGCAGTGCCTGGCATAAGTGCGTGTGCAACAAATGTGAGTCAGGCTAAATGAAACTAAGCTCAGTGAGAAAAGCCATTAAACTGCCATAGAAAAATAGATAAAAGAAATGGTCAGGTAAGTCATGGAAGAAATTCTTATAGGCCAATAAGCTATAGCCAGTTATCAAAGAAATGCAAATTTAAATGTAATGCCATATTTTTCTTGGAAAATTGGCAAAGACTTAAAAAATTCAGTGACCAGTGCTGATGAGGATACAGTAAAGGGGTGGCGGTGGGTACTCTCAGCATTGCTGGTAGATATATAAGCTGATGTGCCCTTCTGTAAAGCAATAATGAGGATGATTAAAAAAAGCTGTGGTGTAGGTATTAGATGGACTATGTGTCATTAAATGTAACTGTTTCAAAGAAACGTTAGACATGAGAAAAAATTCTGTGTTACAATGAAAGGTACAACACTATATGGTATACAAATTACATGTACAAATAAGACTGGAAGGAAGTAGGCCTGAGTATTATAAATCCCTACCATTAGTATCTCTTATACAGATTTTTGAATATTCTAACTTTTCTATAATTACTGGGTATTTTCTCATAATGGGAAAGAAATTCTGTAATTTAAGAAAAAGGCACATTGGTTTCAGACAATAAGGTAGAGAGAATTATTTATGGAAGACGCTGGCCACTTACTGACTCAATAAGCGTCAGAGAAGGAGAGAGGTAACTCCTTTCCTTTGGGATATAGGATTTGTGGAGAAACAAAAGGCTCAGCTTTCCCCCTTGCT
>NW_006775104.1:731445-734630 GCF_000442215.2 Lipotes vexillifer | reverse complement strand
GAGTGTCTCTCCTCACCTGGGGAGTTTCCTGTGTAATTGGGAGGCCCAGTAAGCTGCCTTATGCTTGAGACATTCACACAATCACAGGAGCTGTGGTCTCTTCAAGAGTCTGTGACATTTTCATCACTGGCTGAGATTTGAGAATGAAGCCTGAAACAAGGGGTTTTGTTTCCTTTTGTAGCCTAAATCCTCCCATTGTGGCCTTACCTCCAGTAGCTATAAGCGATTGGTAGGTGGTGGTGCACGACTATGGGGCATGCAACATGCACAGGGCTTTAAGTTAGTACAGTCTGGGTAATAGGAAATTAAGCCAAACAACCCAAGGACATGCTACACCAGTATTTATATAAACATGTGAATTAACCAAAGTCTATTTTGAGTTAGAAAATAAATACACAGGTTAAATAAATGAAGGATAGAAGGAAAGCCCTCTAACTACCAAAACATAGACTTTCTTCCAAATTGAGGTGTTATAACTGTTTTGATCTTTGTTTTTTTTTTTCTTTCTTTCAATTCTTAGGAGTTATAAAGTCCAAGTGTTTAAATCAACTTTGCTACTTAATAAGTTATGTAGCAACATCTTGATTCACTTAGCCCGATTAGTTTCTGGTTTTCAAGTTGGTCACTGTCACTTCATCTGACCTTGATTTCAAGAGTAGTCTCCCCTGTCTTAACTTCCTGAAATGCGCCTTTTTATACCCTGACTCTTATAATGGAAGTACATGAGACAACCGGGACCACAACCACTGTTCTAATCAGTCCCACCCTTGGCCATCTGAGAGTAATCAGCATGGCTCGGCAACCTGAGTTTTTCAAAGTTGGCATACAATTTGAACTACAAGTAATACATCTTAAATACAATGATGTTATCAATACCTTGTGTACTATCTCTAATCAATTGGTAGAATTGGCCTAGACCCCTTTATTGAAAAAGATTCTTTGGCCCAGGTTGGGTTCAGTGGTAAAGCATAGCAGTGGCTGACATTGATGTGGGCCCGGGGAAGGACAGCATTCATGCCAAGGACTTTCCGTCGCAGATCTAAGGGCAGCAGCATCCCTGACTCTAGAGAGCTTGTATTCAAATGGAGAAAATATGGTTCAACCCAGGAGCAAGAGAGACAGACAGGAATTAAAAGAAAGTCAAACATGATAGTGAATACCGAAACTGTAAACGTCCCAGCAAGTGCAATTGACTACAGGGAAAGCTGAGTTACTTGCTAAGTGCTGGGAGAAGGCAGATGCCCTTGGTCAGATGGGGTTAATCTCGAAAGGTTTTCTGAGGCCGTACATTTTGAGTTGGATTGCAAGGCAGCCAGGAGACCTGGCGTGAAGTTGGAAGGTTGGTCCAGATAAAGAGGAATGCAGGTTTCCAGATGCTTTTTGACTGTGTACTCCAAAGTCTCAGCGGCCCAGTGACCGTGCCTGACCTCTGACCTCCCCACAGTGAGGACGTGTGCAAACGTGGCTTCACCGTCATCATCGACATGCGGGGCTCCAAGTGGGACCTCATCAAGCCCCTCCTCAAGACGCTGCAGGAAGCCTTTCCAGCTGAGATCCATGTGGCCCTCATCATCAAACCTGACAACTTCTGGCAGAAACAGAAGACCAACTTTGGCAGCTCCAAATTCATCTTCGAGGTGAGGCCGACCTCTCTCTTAACTCCCGTTTTCCTTCCCCTTCTGCCATCCACCCATTTGTCACCTGCACTTCTCTACCCTCCTACCGTCCCCAACATGTCAGGGGCTGGTAATTCAGGATTCCTTGGCCACTGTGGCCTTGCCAGTGAGAGTCTCAGAAGGAATAAGAGTCTCATGTGATGGTCCCAAGGGCACAGAGTCATTAGGCAGTCCTGTTAATACTGGCGAGTGTAAATCAGAGCAATTGTTTCTGGGAGGCAACTTTGTAATTTGGGTCAAATGCCTTAAAAAGAGTTTATATCCACTGATCTCTCAATTCTCCTTCTAGGAAAATATTTTTAATATAAAAATTAAAACAGAAAGGTGAAGAACTAATGATAACTATAAACAAAAAATGTCTACAAGGATATTCATCACAGTGTTTTTTGCAATAATATACACACAAATATTTACGTATATGCATATCTATACATGCACATATGTATAGTTCATATCCTAAATATCCATTAATTTTGGCAGCATTAATACACAAATACTATGTAGCCATTAAAAATCATATTTAGAACAATAGTGTCATTGAAAAATGCGCATGATATATTGTTTTTAAAAAGACAAGTTATAGGGCTTCCCTGGTGGCGCAGTGGTTAAGAATCTACCTGCCAAAGCAGGGGACACGGGTTCGAGTCCTGGTCCGGGAAGATCCCACATGCCACGGAGCAGCTAAGCCCGTGTGCCACAAATACTGAACCCACGTGCCACAACTACTGAAGCCCGCGTGCCTAGAGCCCGTGCTGCACAACAAGAGAAGCCACCGCAGTGAGAAAGCTGCACACCTCAACGAAGAGCAGCCCCCGCTCGCCGCAACTAGAGTAAGCCCACACGCAGCAACAAAGACCCAACACAGCCAAAAATAAATAAATAAAATAAATATTTTTTTTTTAATTTAGGAAAGAAAAAGACTTTATAAAACAGTATGGGCAATATAATCTGAAGTTGGTTTTTAAGAGTACAGTACATGGAGAGGAAGACTGAGAGATACATGAAAATGGTTAACAGTGCTTTATTTGAGGTGGCTGGATTATGTTTTTCTACTTTCTTTTGACAATTTTGCATTACTTTTGTACTCAGAGAAAACATGTTTTTTGACTAGATTTTTCTAGAGGCCATATGTGTCCCCTGAGAATTTTTAATGACACACATGAAATCAATGATTTAGGAACCTTTGTTCCAGCCAAATCCGAGCTGTTCTCCTTTCTCGGAACTCTGGCCCCCATCTGCAAGAGGACGAACCCTGTGTGCGTGTGTGTTGGAAAGGCAGACCTGCTCTTAATCTAGCAGCAACTTCTCATTCCAGACGTTTGTCCCCAGGGGCCAGGAGCACCTTTGTGTGGGGTGGTGGGCCCAACAGGTTGTGATTTGAGCACAGCAACCTGACCACCTGAGAGGCAGTTCTCTGTGTAAATAACGAGAAATTTGACTTGGTGTAAGAACAGTTAACTCTCACGCTCCCCCAGAGCCCCTTCCCAATGCTAGGAGTCCTGTAGGGAA
>NW_006775104.1:683903-731244 GCF_000442215.2 Lipotes vexillifer | reverse complement strand
GTAGGGAAATAAATGCTTTGTGTATTTTTGGTTTGTTTGTACAGAAGCGGTGACAACAGGCCTATGAATTTATTAGCTGAAGTGACTGGAAACAATCTTTCCAAGTCTTGAAACTTTTGCTTCAGCCTAGCTGCCCAGTATTTCCCATCTCCCTTCACCTCCTTCACCCCAAATTGAGCACGCTTGTCTTTGCCTCCTAAACAAGAAGAGCAGGAGACAGAGGTGGGGGCTTCCAACTCAGAAGCATACTTATGACGTAGTGTTTTATAAAGAGCAGATGCAGTACTTAGTGCAGACCGAGATGGTAGGTGCTACAGAGATGAGAGTCCAGGCTTGTTCGATGGCAGATACTTAATGAATAGTTAGTGAATAATCACGGGAGACTTCCCGGAAGTGGTAAGCTTTGAGCCAAATTCAAAGGGGAAAGGGCTGTAACACAGGGCTTTTCAGGGTTTAAGCACAGATTCTCCTGGGGATCTTGTTAAATACAGATCCTGACCCAGAAGGTCTAGGTGGGGCCTGAGAGCCTGCATTTCTAACAAGCTCCCAGGTGGTGCCCATGTTGCTGGTTTGAGGGCTGCATTTTGAGTTGCAGGGATCTAGATCAGCAGAGGTTTGTGCCACTGGTTGCACATTAGGAGCTTTTAAAATTACCCATGCCCAAGCTCCAGTCCAGGCTAACTAAATCAGAGTTTCTGGGGGTGGGGCTTGAGCCTCAGTATCTTTTTAAACTCCCCAAGGGACTCTGATGAGTTTGAGAACCCCTGTTTCAGACACTGGCATCTCCTTCCTGTGCCTTTGGAAGGAGATAGAAGGAAAAGGGAGAAGAGGAGGCGATGCTCAGAAAGCAGCAAGACGGAGGGAGACGAACCGCTTTTAAGGGTTCCAGTAAGGATGCAGCCTTCAGATCATCCTGATGAGCACTCACAGGGGCTGAGCACGTGCTCCACGCTGGTGCCCTCGGTGCTTTACACACCTTCATGTTTAATTCCAGCGCAGCCCTAGGAGAAAATCATTATTATCTCCATTATACAGAGGACGAAACCACGGCTCTGCGAACTTGGTTTGCCCAGTTCACACAATTAGTAAGTGTAGGGCTGGACCCTGAATCCAGATATTTCTCTAGTAGCCTCTCCTTCTCCAGGAGAGAATCAAGAAATCCTGTAGGAAAGAAACAATCGTTCTTGGTACGTCGGGGTGGTTGCCTGTGCCGTCGTTTGCTGCTCTGTGTCCTGGAGACAAACATTCTCCACTCTGCTCTCCAAGAGTCTGTGGGGCTCAGAGAAAGCCGAGGGCCCAGGCTCCCTGTCCCCCGAGCCCTGTTTGTTCACTGCATCAGAGAAGGGCATCTGCTTGTGGGAAGAGGCAGGAAGATCGCCTCTGAGACCCTTGCAGCCCAAGACTGACCCACGCTGCTTAATCCAACCATGAGGATATCCTAGGTTTTAAAGCTATTGAGAACTAGACCCCCTAAAATTAGGTTCACTCTGTTCTTCCAGCTTCTGATTCTAGCATCCTGAGCCGTGTTGTGGCAGACTTGGGGATGGGAAGGAGGAAGGTGAGGGCAGTAGGAACATAAAGGCAGTCTTCCCTTCAATGGCAAATGGTGAGCAGGCGGAGAGGCTCTTTGAACCAGTAAGCCGGTCTTTTGAAACTGCCGATCTTAGCTGACCAGGGGGCTGCCTGCTCTCCCATTTGCCCTTTCCCAGACAGGCTGTGGTCATTATTATATGGACTTATCTTGGCCTTTCCCCTTGACTTTCTCTCTTCTGCCTACGGCTGCCCTGGGGTCTTCCCCTGACTGGCCCCAGCATCACTGAGTCTCCCTCTCTGTGTCTGCCCATCCCAGACGAGCATGGTGTCCGTGGAGGGCCTCACGAAGCTGGTGGACCCCTCCCAGCTGACAGAGGAGTTTGACGGCTCCCTGGACTATAACCACGAGGAGTGGATCGAGCTGCGGCTCTCCCTGGAGGAGTTCTTCAACAGTGCCGTGCATCTGCTGTCGCGCCTCGAGGACCTGCAGGAGATGCTGGCCCGCAAGGAGTTCCCCGTGGACGTGGAGGGCTCGCGGCGGCTCATCGACGAGCACACACAGCTCAAGAAGAAGGTGCTCAAGGCCCCTGTGGAGGAGCTGGACCGGGAGGGGCAGCGGCTGCTGCAGTGCATCCGCTGCAGCGACGGCTTCTCAGGGCGCAACTGCATCCCGGGCAGCGCCGACTTCCAGAGCCTGGTGCCCAAGATCACCAGCCTCCTGGACAAGCTGCACTCCACCCGCCAGCACCTGCACCAGATGTGGCACGTGCGCAAGCTCAAACTGGACCAGTGCTTCCAGCTGCGGCTCTTCGAGCAGGATGCTGAAAAGGTAGGAGGGTGCCAGCCAAACCTGAGCAGGGCTGGGGTGGGGGGCGTACGTAGCTTTCTAGGGAGAATGACGGAGACTGCTAGTCCAACATTTTAAAGCTCCTCTTGTGGAGTGTTTATTATGTGCCAGGTATTGTTCTGTGCACCTTGTGTAAATTAACTTATTTTAATCTGTCAAGAGTCCTATGAAGTAGGTGTATTATCATCATCCCATTTTACAGATGAAGAAACTGAGAGGCTAAATAACTTGGCCAAACTAGGAGGTGCAGCACGGCTGCAGAGTCCATGCTTTTGCACTATTGGACGCTGCCCCTCTCAGGGCATGCCGTGCGTAGTTCAAGCCGGCTGAGCAACAGGAGTGACAATGCTCTTACCAGCCACAACAACATGACTTAGCGGTTACTGCCCTGCAGTGTATTTGACTATTGACAAAGCACTTTCGCATACAGAGTCTCATTTAGTCTACGCAGCCCTTTGGTCCTTTGAGGTGGCTGTTGGTGGGTGTTATTTGATCTCAGGGCCACAATGGCAGACTTGACACAGGAATCCAGCTGTCTTCCATTTGAAGTCCAGGGCTCTCTTCCTGCCATACCACTTCTTTCTGGAGGTTTTCCCTCAGCTGCTGCACACTTTGTCAAGCAAGATATTTTTCCAGCAGTGAATTTTCAAAGCTTTCCCCTTATCAGGGAGATATGAGAAAGTGAAAAAGGAAAATACCATACAGTGCCTCTTTGCTGAGAATGCAAAAGTATCTTCTCTAGATGCTCTCCAAGCTAAAGAAGAGAGTTTACTGTTACATGCACTTTAAGAAGAGTGAAAGGGGCTCTCCTACCAGTTCTCTGAGAATAACACATTTAAATGCACGATACCACTCGTAGGAATACCATGACTCTCAGTAACCTGTGAGTTTTACAGACAGTGTCTGATATAATGGTTTTGTGTCTTTTAAGAGCCCATATTGAAAATGTCTCTAGGTAGTTTAAGTGATGAAATCGGGATATAAAATGATATAATTATGATCCCAGTTTATGTAAGTGTGCTAACATAAGTATAGCTGGAAGAAAATTCACCACAATATTAATAGTTTTGATTTCTAGGGGCAAGGCTTATGCTTGATTTTCATCTCTCTGTATAAATTTTCTGTGCTTTCCAATCTCTTATCATTTATAATCACATGAAAATCAATCGGTGTAATGTTAAAAGAGTGCATGGCCCCTTTCTACAACAGAAATTTTGAACATCATTTAAGCCAGAGTTTGGAAGAGACATGCATGTAAATGAGTTTTTGCACAACTTTAGGCGCTGCAAGGTTTCCTCTGGCCTTCCTGAGGGCTCTTTGCCCAGTGGCCGGGCAGCCTCAGTCTGACTCTGGCCTGGCCTGGATTTGGGGTTGCGGGCCCTTGGACTACAGAATCCCCATCTCATATCCAAGTTAGGAGAGACACCAGGTCAGGAGCCAGCTGCTCTGCAAACGCAGAGGCAGGTACTTTGGCTCCTGTGACCAATGTTGGAAGGGTTTGGAACATTTCTTTTTCACTTGAGGTCTCTTCTGCTCTGCGGCAGGAGATCTGCTTTGCATCCTGGCCTGAGTGCCTATTTCAGTGAGCCGGGACAGAAGAGGAGGTAGGGGACTTAGGTCTGCCTAGATGTGTCTGAGTTTGAGGCGCTTCACTGCATTCTTCAAGTTCAGGAAATGGGAAGCCAACATAGGGCACAGACAGTGCCCATCTCCAAAACAAAACAAAACAAAACAAAACAACATAACATACCTTAGCCCCAGAAGCCCCAAGGTAGGGAAGGCTGACCTAGAGTCAGCCAAGTGCCAGCCAGCCAAGCAGTAGTTGTTGCCACACATATATCCTCTCAATTCATGCTCGTGAGAATTGTATGGTATATTATTATTCCTAATCCACAGTGGAGGAAATGGAAGCTCAGAGAGATGAAACGGCTTGCCCAAGATCACACTGCCAGTTGGACAGAGCCAGTATTTTGTCTGTCTCCAAAGCCCACCCAAGCTCTTATCCAATAACCCTACTATGCCACCACTCCTAGGGTCTGCCTCACGCTACCACTGAATGCTGCTGGTTAGCCCCTGAGTCCCCTGGCCCACGAAGACTCTAGGGAAAATCTCAGATCCCATCTTCTAATGCTCATACAACAGCAGGGGCCCTTAACCTTTCTGTGCTCTGGACCCCTTTGGTCTGGTGAAGCCTATGGACCCCTTCTCAGAATAATATTTGTAAATGTACAAAATAACATACGGGCTTGGAAAATAATTTTTGAAATACAGTTATTAAAATTTTTAAGTATAGCAACGTATGTGCTTCTTTAGGAACATGTTAAACAACGAGATGGACTTGAAGTCTTATAACTACCATAATTTTGAAGTAGTGATGACCGTAACTGACGTTTCAGGACAAACAACCCTGATATGCTATGAGAATGTGTGTGTTTCTATTGATGTCAGAGGCCCGAGTATTGGTAACATTAATGAAGTTCTTTGCCTCTGTTCATAATTGAAGGGGATGCTCTATTTTAGTTAGAGCTGAGTAAAAATAAAGGCGTATTTTTTTCCCTGTTCGAATCCATGATCCCTGAATTCTGTGCATGGACTGTAAGTTAGGATCTGTGCTCATACCTTATAAAGACGTGTATGTACATGCGTGTTTGTGCATGTGTGTGTGTGTGTGTGTGTGTGTGTGTGTGTGTGCGTGCGCGCGCGTGTGTGAAGGGGGAGGGGTGGGGGAGAGAATATCTAAAACAAAACAGAGGGAGTAAAAGGCCGGTGGGAAGAGGGCAGCCCAGGAATATTTCGGTATTGAGTCAGTGGCGAAAATGCTGCTCAGGCTTGACCCGGCTGCCACAGAAATGTGCTGGGTGAGGGGCAGGGGAGGAAAACAGTCCTTTTAAATTGCTTCAAGATTAATTTAAAATATCTATGCAGAGCTAAGTGCCTCAGCCCTTGACTTATTTGGTGTTTTGGAAAGGGGGTGAGGAGGGTGGTGGCTTGGGTAAGAGTTGTGTGTGCATATCCTCATCTAAACAAGGGCCTGAGGAAATAGTTCCTGCATGAGCCACGTCTTAGCCTCCTCTCTGGTGGGAGGCTTGTCGGAGGCCTTTAATTCCAGATCTGGGAAGCTCTTGGCAATTGGAGGAGTCTGATGATCACCCAGCTTCTATTTTTGTAAAGGGGTGGGCACAGCGTCTCCCCTCTGGCCCTGTGGTGACAGCTTCTTTCCCAGGCCTTGAATAATGGTCAGTGCTCCCCATTTACCAGCTGGCCTTGGGAAGTGAAACAACCCCTCCCCACCGTCCCCTGACCTCCTCAATGACCTTATGCATGCATCCCTCATCTTGGGGGGAGCGGGGAAGGAGCCATTCTCTCTCCCAATTAAACATTTAGGGAGGAGGGACACTGTTTGGCAGATAATTCATAAAGCAGGCCACCCATTCATTTAATAAACTTCTGCTGAGCAGCTGTCATGAGCCCAAAACAAGGCACTTGGATAAAGATGAGTGAGCCAGAGTTTCTGTCTTGGAGCAGCAAGTTGTCATCAAGTCCTATTTATTATTACTTATGTCTGCTGTGTGCACCTCACTGTCCTAGGCGCAGCCTCTGTGCTTAGGGAGTTTTCAGAGAAGGGGAATATTGCAGCTCAGGAATGACAGGAAAGCCTTAATGAGCGATTTGTGGGAGGGCTGGGTAATTCAGAGGTGATTCAAGTAACACACAATGCACCTTGTTGGAAGATGAGCACCGCTGCCTGGGCCCTGGGCCCTCTGGTCTGTAACTAATGGGCCTGTCCTCCACTGTGTTCACAGAACACAGGGCAGTCCCTCCTCATTAGTGAGGCGCAGATTATGGCTCTCTTTGCAGCTCTGTTTCACAGCCAGTTGCCCCCACTGCTGCAGTGGACCCTGTGTGATGAAGGTGTCTGCCCTGCAGTCACATCCCATTACAGGAGAGAAGGGAGGTCTCTTTCCCATTAGGGGGCAGTTTGTGGTGTTAAGCATCATTAAGTAGACTCGTTGTAGATTTCCCCTTGGAAAAGGGAAGGATGGGTGCTGCTCAGTGGAGGGTCTTCCCTAGCTTCCTCCCCCTTCCTGGGTGCCTGGGGCACATCTTAGGATGGTAGAACTGGAAGAGACCTTGAGATGTAAAAGTTTACCTCCCATGCACTGTAGGAAACCCAGCCTTGTCATCCTGATGCTGGCCGTTGTGACCTCCTGCTGCCCGTCTATGTGCTGATGCCAATCATAATTATCAGAAAGTACCAAAGCTGCTGCACCATCCGCCTTCTAATCTGGGGAAGGCCCACAATCTTCCAGTCTTTGTAGGGAAGGAGAAGTGCTTTGAAGGGCTCTGGGGCATAACTAGACTTCACTGATGGAGGAACATTTGTCTACTTCGCTTCTGAATGAGGGAGGCTGTACTGATGTTTACCTGGGAGTCCCTCTGATCTTGCCCAAAGCCCTTCTGGGAAGAGAGCGTATAGTCCCACTTCCTGTAAGAGAAGCCCCTGTGAAAGAATGAACACAGCTATCCAGTGGGTTTCCAGTATTGGAATTATGCTTATTATCAGTTTATACAGCATGTTGTGCTTGTTTCATGTGGGACACATCCAAGACAAGATCTTTATCACCACACTTGGGAGGATATTTAGGTGCCCACCTCCTCCGTGACCAAGGTACCTGCCCAGATGAGAACCTCTCATTTGCTTAGAGGGCCCTGGCCTTGATGGCTGCCCTCACCACGCCACCTGTGGGAAAGCTCCCTTTGGAGAACCTAATTTTATTTTATTATTTTTTTATACCACAGGTTCTTATTAGTTATCCATTTTATACATATTAGTGTATATCTGTCAATCCCAATCTCCCAGTTCATCCCACCACCACCACCCCCGCCCCCCCCATCCCCCGCTTTCCCCCCTTAGTGTCCATACGTTTGTGGAGAACCTAATTTTAAATGTCTTCCTGCATACTCATCCTTGCGTGGTGAAAGTCTATTCACACCCACAGGTGCCGTGTCCGTGCTGAAATGGAGCTGTGTGAATGGGGGTTCGGATGTGTCCCGGGGTGCCACTTACCACTTGGGAGACTGCAGGCACATCTTCAACCTCTGACCCCCAATTACGTTCCCAACAAAACAAAGAGGAAGGGTTTGGGCTAGCTCAGTGTCTTTCAACTTTTTCCTGATTGCACAGGGCACTGTTCTCGTGTCGATCCTCTCTGTCTGTGAAAATGTGTCTCAGTCGGGGAGGTGGGGTGGCAGCGTGTGCGTGTGGTCATGGTGGTGGGAGGTTGGTGGTGGTCGAGAATAGGCTTGTAAGGGGGTGTATCAGAATCCCCAGAGGAGTTCAGTAAAGACCCCCACCCCGCCAAGCCAAATGTGCCTGCCTCTCCCTCTCCTTGGAGACTTGCCACGCTACATGGTGTCTCAGCCCCTTTACAGCTCAACAGTTCTAGAGGAATTTTCGCCTTTTTTGCTATTCATTCTCCCCTGTATATCTACAGTTGGCTCTTCTCTCTTCAGGGTTGTCACCTTGGGGGATGATGGAAAATAAGAAACTTTTCTCAGCAAATAGAACCGTAATCTGTTGAGTTCTTTTCCTCCTTAAAAAAAGCCGAAGCTGCTGCCCAGGGTTGTTAGGAGAATTAGATGGGATGATGTGGGTGGAGGTGCTGGCCCCCTGCCTGGCCCAGCATCGCTGCTCCCTAGACCTCGGCTTCCCTTCCTTCTCCCTGTGCTGTTTCAGTCCTGATTTACTCCCCAGTCATCCGGCACCCCACACTGAGACCTCGCAGAGCGTGATCCATGCTACCTTCCAAATGAACTTGCTCCAAATAATTTTCAGTGTTCCCTAATGGAATAAAGTTAAGAATCGAGTTTTGACAGAAGTTGGCAATTATGATGTCGGTTCGTGGCGTCTCCCAAGATCACTAGATTGTGTGGTGCCCCTGGGTGAGGCAAAAGACAGGAGCACGCAGGTCAAACTGGGATCATATCTGATGGGTCAGGGTTGGGAGAGCCACCACACGGAAAGTTCTCTGGAAAAACGGCATCTGTCCTTGAAGCAGCCACAGAGGAAAGCAGTTCTCCCCAGGGGGATGTGATCACCTGCTACATCTGAGACACTTGTCACCTCCTGCTGTGCATTATAGCAAAGAGCTATATCTGTCTTATTCTCTTACAAGCTTGCGGCCAGAAGCACTCCTACAGTCCATCCAAGAAATATGTCTGTGCATTTTGATATTCTTGGAAGTCTGTGCGAACAAAATAATGTTACTTTCATGTTAGTCACCCTGAGAAAATATGAATACGGGGCCCACTGGGTGAAGAGCATCATGGTAGGCAGCAGGGCCCTGCACTGTTATGTGCTTATTGTGTTTGCTGTGTGTGTCCTGTTAACCGTATGAGCAATTTAGGACATCCCCAGGATGCCCTGTCACTGGGCAGAGTATCCACTGCTGTTTCCTGCCCTTTCCCTCTGAGGTATAAACAGCTCTGATCACTCCCCAGGGCCCAAAGCAGGACCCTAAGTCTCCTTCTGCTTGGGGTGACAAGAACCAGTGCGGCCATGTGGAGGGAGTGCACTGCCCTCCTCCCTGCCCCACACTTGGCCCACTGCCTCTTCTCTTCACCCCCTCTCCAACCCGCACGCCCCTTGAGCCAGCAGTGTCATTTGTCAAACTGAAGTGCCATTGTAGTCATTATAATACGAAATATTTTTTTGAATGTCAGTTTTTAAAGTGTTCTCACACCCCTGACCTTAGAGATTTTCTGGTCTAGCCCTTCCTTTTACATAGAAAACTTTGACCCAGAGCAGAGACCCACCCAGAGTCACCCAGTCAATGGTTCCTCATTTGGTCTCCCGTCTACTTTGTGCAGGGCGTGAATGTGAGCATCATTTTACGTGGGAAAGCTGAGACTTGGTGAGGTTGGGAGGTGTGCCTGGGATAGAGCCAGGTAGGCAGTGGGAAGGTGGGCCCTCTGCTCTGAGGCTGGGGCTCCTTCCCCTCCCCCAACACACACACACACACACACAAATCCTCCTTCACAGGTATGCACAGGCTCACACCAGCCTGCACCTCAGAAGACATAATAATATTCATATACAGAGCAGATCCACACGTGGGAACACACACCCAGGTGCGCACATGCTCACCTGACATCCCCCCCCCCCCACACACACACACACACACACACACACACACACACACACACACACACACACACATACACATACGCGCGCGCGCGCGCACGCACAGCCTTACCTTACCCCGGCCCTGCAGGAGAAAGGGTACATACGCCAGCGACCTAGGAGGCTGCCAGAGGGGCTGGGGTGGAGTGGAGGCTAGTGGTCACCTGACCTGTGTCCTTACTGATGCTGTGGTAAGAGGGCAAACACTGTTTGGGCCTCTCGGGGGCGTTGCTGACAACTATCTGTGATTCATTTGCCTGAGCCCTTGGTGTAGGGAGGGAGGCTTCCAAGAACTACGACCTTGTTCGGGGCAAGGTCTTTACTGAGTGGTTTGTAATTTCCTGCTTTTTTTGGAGAAGGGCTCCCGGTACCCCTTGCTCCTGCGTCCCTCCTCCTACTGAGGCCTAAACCACTGCCCACCACCCCCCTGCTGACTGGGCTCAGGGCGAGGAAGTGTGTCTGTGTCCCACCCAACAGAGGACACAGTGTCCTGTATTATTTCCAGCCTGCCGGTCCTGGGAATCTCTACTTGCTTTTTCTCATTTCCTCCCCTTGAACATTAGAAACATTAGATTCCAAAAATAATCCAAGTCACAATGTTCTGCAGGCTGCATGTGTGCGTGTTTTTTCCCGAAGCTGTTTTTCTCCTCCTTACATCCTTTCTCCCTCTCCTTCCTTCCCTCTGCTGCGTGTTGAGCCCCAGTGTCTGCTGCAGTTGCCAGGCCTGCATGAGAAGTGGGTGTGGAGAGCAGAGCGGAGCAAGGAGTGGCAGGAACGCTGGGCACGGCAGGCTTGGCTTCCTCCCAGGTCTCTTACGAGGGCCGGAAGGGGCCTGAATTGCCATTAGGTGGCTTCTACTTATGTGTGGACCCCATAGCACTATGGACCCCATAGTGACCCTTTGGAACTGAGAACACGGACACTCTGCTTACAGAACTTTCCAGAATCCAGGTTGTCACCCTGATTCTGTCCGCAGCTATTTAAATGAGCTAGGAAAGAAGGATCCTGATCAGAGAAGTTGTATGAGGCACAGGGAGAAGTGACAGAGAAACATTCATTGATTCATTCCTTTGTCCACAGACATTGAGCGTCTGCTCTATGTCAGGTCCTCTGCTAGGTGCTGGCCTGTACCCAACCCAAGCCCTGGATGGGGGAATAATGTGGGCAAGTGTAAGGAAAATCAGGTTCAACATTGATGTGATTCCCGATCCTTGTAAGAAAAAGATGGCTAAGAAATAGTAACCACTCCAGTGGTTAGAGCCTGGTTGGATATCAAGGTCTTTATTGCTTGCTAGGCAGGGATTAGGGTTGGGAGTCTAGTGTGTGGGGGGCAGAGGTGGTCCAAGAAAAAACAAAACATGTCAGCTCTGCCCCAGTAGGGGAAGTGGAAGAAATGTCTTGAGCACCCTTTTTGAAGAATTGAAAGACATTCAGGTACAATTTATAAAGTGAAAAACAAAATGCATCTCTGTTTTGGGTAGGGAAATGTTTCACGATTTCTTCCCAGGCGTTTGACTTTGAAGAACCCCCTTTCCCCCCTTCTCTTCACCTCGTGTCCTCCCTGCTGCACCTCTTCTTCCTCTCCCGCCTGTGATCCTCCGCGCCCTTGAGCTCCTCCAGCCTGTGTTACCCCAGCCTTCTAGGGTGCATCCATTCTGTCGAAACTGCTTGCTTTGCTTGCCTTTTCTGGTCCTGCTTCCTTCCTTGGCTGGTTCCCTGTGTGGCTCAGGCCTCCCACTGAGGACAGAGAGTACAGGCCAGAAGACCTAGCCGAGGCTTCTAGAAAGAGCACTGCCTTTACAATCACAGAGACTTGGGTTTGAATCCCACCTTAGGCACTCGCTAGCTGATTAACTATCTGTGGCCAGTTCACCCTCTCTGAGCAGTTTCTGTAGCTGTAAAATGTAGATTTTAATACATGCCTTAGGATTGTCGTATGGATTATAGAAAATGTATACAAAGCATCTAGTATGCCGGGAGCCCAGTAGGTGCTCAGCAGATGGTAGGTTTGTAGAGACCAGCTTGAGCTGGGCCATGTAGATAGATGGGATCCGGAGTGGAAGAGAGGCGTGGGGGGGCTTTTGTTGCAGGGCCTGGGAGGAAGGGCGGAGAGTACAGGGTCATCCACAGCAAGGGTACTGGAGCAGACAGTGGGCATTATGTGGCAGCAGAGCAGGGAGGTGAGATAGGGCCCTGGTGCCTGGAGAAACTAGTAGAAGGAAAAGGAGATTAGAAGCGTGTGCTCAGGTTGGCAAGATCTTAGAACACTGTTGCTGAAGACAAACCAATTAAATAAGTGCCGGATACTGTGCTGGGAACAGGCAGTTGGAAGATGAGCTGGAGTCGGGCCTTACCACACTGGAGCAGTGGAGGGGCGGGCACTGACAGACAGCTGCTACGTGGGGAAAGTTGGCCAAAGAACCTATCACTGCTGTGGGAACCACAGAAGGGGAAAACTTCAGGCCAGGTTAGGGTGCAGGGAAGAAGATGTACAAAGGCATGGCAGCCTCAGGGGTATAGGGTGGGTTCTGGAAACATCTACTGGCTAGTGTGGCTGGAGCTCAGGCTGCATGGGGAGGAGTGTAGGAGGGTGATGTCCACGCCATGTCGATTACCTGGAGTCACAGGAAGGGGTCAGAAATCTGGTCACCCCTCTCCCTGAGTAACCAGGGACCAGAGGAAAGCTGGATTCTTGCCCTTTCTTGGTATAAAGAAAAAAAGGATGTTGGTTTCCTCCACGCAGAACAGGTGGACTGACTGGTCCCACCTCAGAGTGGCACTTGTCTTATCCTAAATATTTCCCTGGGGCACCGCTTGTCACAAGATGTCCAAGGAGGTGCAAACCAGAAGGACCTAGAATGGAGAGTGAGACTGGACTTGGGCATTCAGCCCCCACGCCAGGACATCCTCTTGCGTGCTTTGCACAGGCCCACCTTCTCACACCTATGTTTACACCGACCTCCCTCCCATCTGCCTACTGAAACCCTACTCTAGATGGACCTAGAGACCGTGATACAGAGTGAAGTAAGTTAGAAAGAGGAAAACAGGGACTTCCCTGGTGGCGCAGTGGTTAAGAATCCACCTGCCAATGCAGGGGACACAGGTTTGATCCCTGGTCCGGGAAGATCCCACATGCCGCAGAGCAACTAAGTCCATGCGCCACAACTACTGAGCCTGCGTGCTGCAACTACTGAAGCCCGCGCACCTAGAGCCCATGCTCTGCAACAACAGAAAGCACCGCAATGAGAAGCCTGCGCACTACAAGGAAGAGTAGACCCTGCTCGCCGCAGCTAGAGAAAGCCTGTGTGCAGCAACGAAGACCCAATGCAGCCAAAAATAAAGAAAGAAAGAAAGAAGGAAGGAAAGAAAGAAGGAAAGGGAAAAACAAATATCGTATGTTAACACATGTATGTGGAATCTGAAAAAATTGGTGTAGACTATCTTATTTACAAAGCAGAAATAGAGACAGACATAGAGAACATATGTATGGATACCAAGGGGGGGGCGCAGGATGAATTGGGAGATTGGGATTGACATACATATGCTATTGATACTATGTATAAAATAGATAACTAATGAGAACCTACAGTTATAAATAAAAGAAAGAAAGAAAGAAAGAAAGAAAGAAAGAAAGAGAAAGAAAGAAAGAAAGAAAGAAAAAAAGAAAAAGAAAGAAAGAAAGGAAGAAACCCTACCTTAGCTCAAGGTCCAGCTACTCTCCCCACTCTTCCCTGCTGGAGGTGATCTTTCTGTCCTACAGGCTTCTGTCCGTGCACGGTCTTTATCCATCCCCCTCAAACTGGCCCTGTTCCAACCCAATTATATTGCATATTCCTGGAGGTCAGGGCCAGCGTCTTAGATAACTGTGTTCCCCAGAGGCACATAGTCAGTGCCAAATAAAGAGTGGACCGTGGCACAGTCTGTACTCATTAGGCTGCCTGATGAAACAGAAGTTTTGTGAGTGCTCTGGGCTGGCACAAGAGCGCCACCTACTGTTGAGTCGTTTCAAGAGCCGTCACTCCAGTGCGCTCTTGCTTGAAAACTGAGGTGTTAGCAAGTTTCATCTTGCAACGGAGAGAGAGATCTGGAGGCAGGGAAACCAGTTCTGGTCCTTTTATACTAATCCAAGTGTGGGCAGATGAGGTGACAGTGGGAATGGAAAGGAGAGGGGCAAACCCTGGAGACAGTCTGAACAAAAGAAAATGGGACCAGGTGACCAACTGGAGGTCAAGGCGGAGAGCTAAGGGAACCACAAGGCCTTCATGTTAGGATGGTGACCCCAGGACAGAGGTGGAAAGAAAGCCCAACAACACTTTGGAAGAAGGATGAAAGACTAAATTCAAATGTTAATTTATCTTAAGGCACAGAAAAGTCAGAGAAGTGGTGATGAAGGTTACCATAAACGTTCCCAAGAGTTACCTGTTTATTGTGTGTCTGCCCTGCTCTTAGGGACAGTGACTCCATCTAAGCACAGGCATTTACCTTAGCCCTCTGAAGAAGGTTGTTAGAGAAACTGAGGGTTTTGAAGATTGGGCTCTTCATTCCTAAGTCTTTCCTGAGCTCCTGTGGGGTATATGCTCCACCAGGTGTGGTCCGGAAGCTGGAAGCACGACTGAGCAACTCCTCCTGGACGTGCCTGAGCCTGGCTCCCTCGTGGTCCCCCACCTGTCTGAGCCCCGTTGTTGAAGCTGCTGCAGGAAGAGGGGAGAAGGGAAAAGGGGAGTGCTGGCTCTCTTCCTCAGCTCAAGGTCAAGCCCACCGAGCACAGACCCCTTCCAGCATAGCACCTGCCCCTTCTCTCAGAGAGGGACTCCTGAAGGGAGGGCCACCTCCTCCTTAGCCCATGTGGAATTTTTTTCCCCAGATGTGCAAGTAATTGCCACAGCTGATTTTAGGATGCGTGGGAGGACTGGGTGAGAACATCTGACAGACACTCCATTTTTGCAGTAACAATAATAGTTACTATTTATTGAGTGTATCTTGTAGGCCAGGAACAAGCATTAGCTCCTCTAAGTTAACTTGCCAAGGGCCAGAGCTCAGTTTATGCCTAAATGTAGCTCTGGGTTAAAGTTGGGCACTATTTTCTCAGCTTGAATTAAATCAGGTTTGACCTCTTCAATTTTACATTTTGGGAAGTGAGTGAACATTCCCTCATGCTGTTCCTGAAACTATTTTATCATCATCTGTGGTTCAGATGGAAGGAATTTGGCCACTCAGAGTCAATATCCCCGGGCTGCCTGGGCTGACTCCTGGCTTGGTTGGTTCTGTTTCTCGTCTGCTTGACTCGCTGGCTCCTGGATGACCATTCCTTCCCCACAGTGGGGTAGCATGTGTGTTGCCAGGGCTGCAGGAAATTTAGTCCCTCCAAGCAAGCAGACTGGAAATCAAATGCAAAGAAAAAGAAAAAACATTATTCAAAGTCTGAATAGGCTTGGTGAGATTTTTCATTACAACACGTAGCATGAGGAGGGCAAGCCCGAGGACAGTGGCCTTTTAAGGCCTAACAGGAGTGTGCTCATTTTCAAGGACAGTGTGTGATTTGAGCATGAAGAGTTGCAGCCTGAGTTTCTCTAATCCAGAAGCAACTTCTTTTTGTGACTGCCGGCTTATCCTGTCTGAATCCAGGGGAAGTGGGAAGGAGCTAGCATGTATTCAGCGTCTACCATGTGTCATGCATTTTGCTGGGCACCTCCATATGTTATCTTTATCTCCTCCTTTGTATTTATCTTCTTTGACCCAGACATTGAAGGGTTTTTAAGAAAAAGGAGGGGGGGGGAAGAAGGGCGGAGGGAGTGGGCTGGGAAGGCAAGAACCCTCAGTTGGTAAGAAGTCTATAATGTGCTAGTTGATTTTGTTTTGTGAGATCAGGGCTGACTTGGACTCCTCTTTGCAATGAGATAAATGACTGTATCTGGGGGCCTCGGTGTAGACACCCAGTTCAGGGTTAAAGGCTAATTTGACCTTATTGCTTTCCTTCAGTGTTTCCTCACTACCACTGAATAAAGGCCCAGTTCTGCCTTTCGACCTTTGCCTTTCAACCTAGGCCCCTCCCTGCCTTTCATCATCCCTTCTCACTCCCTCTCACATCCTGCTCTAGAGCTCTTGGTACCTGCTCACAGCCCATGCTGTTTTTCAAGCTGTTTCCTCTCATTCAGATGCCCTTCCCGTCTACACCTTTTTCACCTGACTAAATCCTGTTGTCTTTCAAGTATTATTCAGCTGTTGTGACCTTCTGGGAGTCATCGTGCTTCTCCCCGTCTCTACCTCTAACAAGTTGGAGCAAGTCCTTATCTGCTATCAGCCCATCATATACACTTTTTTTTTTAACATCTTTATTGGAGTATAGTTGCTTTACAACGTTTCATAGTACTTGTCACACTTAAAGTTGACAGACTGTTGAATACATTTGTCTCCCTCACTAGACTCTGACCTTGATCTTTTATCATCAGTCTCTAATCCAATGTCTGGAATACAGTGGGCATTCAGTAAGTGAATAAAATATTGTAGTGAGCATCATGGGCATGTGACTATATCAGAATTCTTTTGGCTACAAGAAACAGAACACTGGACTCTGTTGCCGTGCTCCATCTTTTAATCCATTCTGTCCCTTTCCTTCCTATTTTCTTTAAGATGTTAATCATGATTCTTTTGAAAGTTTTGCCTGCAAATTATAGCCTGATCATCTCTGGATCTGTTTCTATTGACTGTTTAATTTTTTTTATTCTTAGTCACTTTTCTCTGCTTCATATGTTGAATAATTTACTGGTTATCATAGATGATGTACTGTACAGACTCTTGATTAGGTTATCCTTCTCTAAATATTGTTAAGTTTTGTTCTGGGCTGCAGTTAAACTGCAGATCGTGATCCTATTGAGCCTTGGTTTAGGCTTTGCTATGACACATCTACTTTCATCTTTTCTTTAATCCTAGGGTATAGCCCTTGTTCTTAGGATATGGGTCTTACTCTTACAGTCTGGTCTTTCTGGGGTCCCAACTGAGTGTCCAGAGTGTTCCCCGAAGTCTCTTTACACTGTTTGACTGAGAACTCCTAACATTTCCTCAGCACGGTGTAGCCTCTGACGTTTCTGTTCAGCTCTCTACCTCCCACAGCTGTTCTCCACTAGGCCTTCTGGAGTCTCACCTGGCCTATGCACAGCTTAGGATTTGGCCAAGGACCTGAAGGAAATTTTGGTGAAGATTTTTAGGGCTCCTTTTCTTAGCTCCCTCTCTCTTACTTCCTATCACTGTAATTGCAACCACCTTACCAGCCCTGAAGTCTAATCCCTGGTGTTTTATACCCATTAAGACTGCTGCTCTCAGCCCAGCTCCTGTTTCTGGGCTCCACAGTTTGGAAAATACCCTCAGGGAGAAAGCCAAGGTGGATATGGGGCTTACATTGTATGTTTCCCTTCCTTCAAGGATCATTGGTCTATGTTGGTGTTGACCAACGCTTTTAACTAGTTTACATGTGGTAGAGTTAAGTTACCCCATTAAGAACAGGCTGTAAGTCCACGTGAACTGTTTAAATAAAAATGAAAGTGCATTAGAATTACCTGCAGGACTCCTACTGAATCAGAATCTCCAGGGTAGGGCCTAGGAAGCTATATTTTTTTAAGAAAACGCTTTAGGTAGTTCTGAGTGAAGGCTAGGTTTGTGAACTATTGTGGTAGATACTTGAGCAGTGAGTATGGAGGAAAGAGAAATCAGTATGGGCTCAGTTGCTCAAAGAAGACATCTGGAGGAAGTGAGACTTCAGTTGTATTTTGAAGGGTAGAAATAATTTGGATATTTGGATATGGAGTATTTCATGGAAGGAAAGATGTCAACACAAACACGGGGGTGGCAATGAGCATGGTGTGGTGTATTTGCATGGAAGTGAATAGAATATGACAGGAAAGGATGCTTGGTGTAGGACAGGGGTGTAAAAGAATAGGGGGGAAGGCAGATGTGGACCAATTGAAGGTGGAGGGGAGGTATCTTGAATGCCAGAGTAAGGAGATTGGATTTTGCAATATAGATAATAGATAGCAACAATAATTTTGTGGGGTTTTGTTTTGTTTTCTTTTTTTTGGACTGAGGGAATGACAGGGTGAAAGCAGTGTATTAGAGCAGTGAACCTGGTAGGGGCAGATTGCTGGGTATAAGGAAGAAAACAGACTCAGTGAAATCAGTAAGGGAGTAATTGCAGTAATCTTGGCACGAGGGGCTGAGTGGTATCAGTAGCAGTGGAAAGTGATGCGTATATTTCAGAGTGATTTGAGGAAAGAGAACAAATGGGGGGGCGGGGTAAAGACGTGGGGTGTCAAGAGAAGGTAAGGGTTTTCATAGAACAGGCAGAATAGTTTTAGATGCTACTGGAACAGCAAGGGGATATTCACATTGACTCCATGGGCACCATGTGACTAGGAATAATCTGCAATTTAGGTGTGCATTTGGGAGACAATTCGATAGTGGTTTAAAAGCATGGACTTTGGTGAGGCATGGACATATATATACACTACCAAACGTAAGGTAGATAGCTAGTGGGAAGCAGCCGCATAGCACAGGGAGATCAGCTCAGTGCTTGGAGGGGTGGGATAGGGAGGGTGGGAGGGAGGGAGACGCAAGAGGGAAGAGATATGGGAACATATGTATATGTATAACTGATTCACTTTGTTATAAAGCAGAAACTAACACACCATTGTAAAGCAATTATACCCCAATAAAGATGTTAAAAAAAAAAAAAAAAAGCATGGACTTTGGAGTCATATAGACTTAGATTTGAGTCTTTAATATGCACCCTGACTGTGTGACCTTGGCCAAGTTATTTGATCTCTCTGAATCTGTTTCTTCAACTAGACAAAGGTGGTGATGATGTTATCTACCATCTCGTAGGGCTGCTATGGGGCTTAAGATAACATGTGTAAATCTCACTGTGCAGAGCCAGGCACATATTTATTCTTGTCAGTTATTGGGGAAGTTAAGGTTAGAGAACACCCTGGAGCAGAGGAAATTAGGTTCAGATGGACACTAGATTCTAAATTTATCTTCATCACTTACAAGCTGTATGATCTCGGGCAATTTACTTCAGCTCTTTGTACTGAGTTTTCACTATGTTGAAAGCAGAATTAACAATACCCTTTTTCTGCATTGTTATAAAGGCTAATGAGATAGTCTGTGGAGGTACTTAGCACAGGGTCTGGCGCATGAAACAGGAAATACTATCTGTTGGTTGAAATTGTGAGCCTGGATGGATTTTCAAATGGACAGAGCTGACGAATAAAAGGCAGAGGGCTGAGGGTTAAGGGTTGAGACTGTCCCAGTAAGCGTGTGAGGGACAGGAAAGAAAGCCATGAAGGGGCAGCCAGAGAAGTGGGAGGCAAGTTTAATAAATCAGTGTAGAACTGAAGGATTGGTGAACTTTTGAAATTAGAGCGTTCCTATTGTTTTTGTTGTGCTGAGACTAGACATGGTACGTCAAGGAAGAGAGTGTGAGTGTGAGTGGGTGAAAGCACTGGTTCTCCTGGGAGAATTTAGTGTTCAGTAGCGACTTGTGAAAGCAGGAGGGGGATGCTGATCACATCTGCAGCCGGATGGCCTGACCTGGTGTAGAAAGCCAGAGACGGTTGAGCTTCAGAAGGGAATGCATCAGATTCTGATGAGAGACCAAGGGAAGGGTCAAGACCTCAGAAAGGAGGCAATGATTTTTCACTCTGGGTGCAGACTTAGGAAAGCAGTAAAGATAGAAGGTGTTACAAGCAGTTAAAGAGGAAGTGGGTGGAGGGAAAACAAAAGCAGCAGCGGGGGCAGAATGCACTTCTGAAAGTTTGCTGGTGATGGGAAGGGTAGACAGAATGAAGCTCTGAGCATTTTGGAAGGTGGAGCCGCAGGATTGAGAGCATCAGCGCTGGAACTAGGCCTCCTGGGTTTGAATCTCAGCTCTGCCACTTATCAGCTTTGTGGCTTTGGGCCTCTCTGTGCCTTAGTTTCTCAGTCTGTACAATAGAGATGATAATATTGGGGGTTAATATTGGGGAGATAATTAGGAGGTTATTGAGAGAATTAAGTGAGTTCAATATGTTAAATGCTTAGAATAGTGCCTGGCACAGCGTGAGCATTCAGCAGATGTTAGTTGCTATTATTATTGTTGTCACCATTATCATTACTGCTGTTATTGAGAGAAGGTGAAAATGAGAAAGGAGAATGGAGAAATGGAAGACAAGGAGAGACTATATACACAGAGTTTGACTCTGCAGTATGGATGCCACACCTACCAAGGAGTCTTCTTAGATTCTACTAAGCATTCAGACTTAAAGACTGCTATGGGCCACCCTTGGTGCCGATCCAGTCAGGACAGTATAAGATGGAAGCTGTGGTTTCCCAGTAGGACAGTCCTTGCAACAATCCTGCTCAGGGGCAAGGAGACAAGATCCATGGTGGGCAGCTGCAGAGGTTCCCATGGCTCAACAACCCATGCCCCACAGAAGCCAATATCCTCTGTTGGCACAGCTTCCAGGGTTCCTGCAATGGACATGCCAGTCACAAGAGTCACCCCCTTCAGGGAGGATCAAGGAACACTGTCCCCATCAGTTATTTATAGTTTATTGATAGTCCTTCTAATCCAGATACAGTTTACCAATCGGCGGTGTTTTTACCACTGGCAGCATGACTTAGTAACATGTTGGCACATACTATCTTTCTCTGTTTCCAGGGAAACAGAACTGGGGTGTTAACTGAAGTTCAGATTAGCATATGCAGAAGGGGAAAAGGTTCTGTTATTTCCTTGCTCACAGTGGGAGCAAATAGGGACATTTGCCTGTTTTATAGAGAAACTGGGGCAGTTCTAGATGTGAGCACCCTGTTAGGATGTTAGATCTGAGATCTGGGAATTAGGGAATTTGGGCATGGAGTGGGTAAGAAATATGCTAGGGGATCGACAGAATGTCTACAGGTCAGAGACACAGCCTGGCCGGTGAAATTGTTTGGTGCCCTGGCTGATTCCTGAGGCTACAGTGCTGGGGTCTCCAGGTAACCAGGCTGAGCCATCCTCTGAGAGCAGCTGGATTTATGGTGAAAGATAAAAATGGCCTCTCTCTTATACCATATATACGAGAATGCCAGCTGACATTCCAAAAGCCTAAAGGAAAACAGGCAGAGCCCGGAACACCTTCTCTCCCTCAGTAGGTATTTATTAACTGTCTATCAGGCACAAGTCCCAGCCACCTCCCCTGTCTATAGACACCAGTGTAAGGACGGCCTCCCAGAACCTTGGACTCCCTATGGCTTTCAGGCCTTGCAGGAGACAGAAGAGGAGAGATGTCAAAATCCCTTCTGTAAGGAATTCTAGGAACCTAGAAACTAGATCCAAATTTTGGGTTCCTTTATTTTTTCTTTCTCTACCCCGCTTTGGAAAAGCAGGAAAGCTCAATCCTAGGTGAGTGGATAATTGAAAACAAAGTTGAAGGGTCTTAAGGGTCCTAGGCCAGAACACACACATGGGGTCTGTGTGTTGCCCTGTTTGCCTGAGGACATGTGCCCGGGGTCAGCCAGAGTTGTCAGGTGGGGAAATTTGCCCTTAATTCCCACCCACTTCTCACTTTAGGCCCTCTCTCTCTTGGTGTAGGGCTCCTCTGCCACCCCATTCTAGGATCTCATCCCTGGGTCGTGCTCACAAAGTGCCTTGCTTTCTTAATAGGCTGTTTCTGTATCCAGGATAAACTAATTCCAGGAGGGGTTGCAGGAATAATATATTTTAGTAGGAGTCTCTCCTAAGTAAAAAAACTGTTAAGAGCCAAAGGGATTGAGTCTCTAATAGTGAAAGGGTTGGGGAGTGGCAGAGAGGATGGGGAAGGGGGAGTTTGGAAGCAAGGCAGGAGGGGGTGAGATCCCTGGTTAGGCTACACAGGGAGGGCAGGAGGGGACAGTGCCCTCAGGCATGACCCTGAGAGAGTGTACAGGGCTCTGAATCCTGTGTGGGCAAAGGCACCACAGGGCCCTGAGTGTGTGTCAGGGTGGGGGCAGTGGGAGGATGCATGGGTATCCCTGGTCTGTGCAGTGCCCTGAGGTGGCAATGTGAGTGCGTCTCCGGGAGGGATGGGCTGTGGATGTTTGTATACAAGCTGCAGATGGGATTTCCATGAGCCCATGGTGATTTTGCAAAATGAACACGGTGCAGTTTTAAATCCACACCTTTCGTCTGTTTTGTGCTCTAAAACAAAACATTAGGGAAATATGTGTAATAGAATATGCTCACTATGTAGATTTAAAAATCTATCTGGGATATAGCACTTACCGAAGCGTGAAACTATTGTCTTATTTGAATCTCACTATTATGCTAAGGTTGAAATAGTATAAATTTTTGTCCCCATTTCAAGGTAAGGAAACTGAGATTTAGACCATTAACCTAACTTGTCAAAGTTTATAAAGCAGATCTGCACTAGAACCCAAGTCTCCTGATTTGAAGCCTCTGTTCTTTGCACTGTAACACACATAATATTTTATTTTGGAGTTGACCGCACAGCAAGTTTTCAGATATAGCAAGGTTCTCTGGCAAGGAGGTTGTTAGTATTCTTTAGCTTTTATGGATGGGTTGCTGCAGTGTCCAAGCAGGGTAACAGGGGACAACAGGTGATACTGGAATGTGCATATTTAGGAAAGAAAATCCATTGGTTGTCTTCTGTCCTCTCAATCAAGTCACCAAACCTGAATATGAGCAAATTAAAACCAATGTAATCTAAATTACAGACAGTATAAAACACTAACACTAGGTGGTAAGGTAGTTTGAAAGTTAAAACTCTAAATCAGATGCTGTTGCTAAATTTGGCAAATGAAGGAAAATAAATCCAAGATCCTTATTTAATATCCTTGCTCTATGAAATAGTTTATGCTTTATTAAAAACAGAACAATAATAACCTTTTAGCTATCCCCATATTTAAAAGAAAAGGTTTCTGTTTATTTTCCTAATTTGCATTTAAATAGATTCATTTATCATTTATTATATATTAAGAACTAGATTTGTATATTTTCACTGAGTTTAAGCTGGCATAAAAACATTACTTTGCAAAACGTGGAAAAAAAAAACCCCAAGTAGCTTACATGTACCATCTATCTTCTTAATGAGACAAAACTATGTTGGTTTCCAAACAAAGAGATAAAATTTCATTATTTAGACATGAACTTTCCTCCTGGAGGAATTTTGTTGTTTTATTACATTTTGTTGAACCTACCATTTGTATCTTCTCAAAAAAAAAAAAAAGACAGTTCATAATGTTTGAAACCACTGTGGAGATATTTTCTTTAGTTTTTTGGTTTTTTTTTTTTTCTTTAGATTTTTGTTTCAGTGTCTAGTGCAGGTGTCTTCCAGAGAGCCCAATTCAAATAGATCAAATCATAAAATGTCCTAGTTTAGAAAGGGTCAGCTTGTCTGGAGATTAGCAACCCCAGAGCCTGTGACCAACTCCCTCATGCGTTTCTTTCATTCACTAAGTATTTATTGAGAGAAGTGGAGCTATTTGAATCAGCCATCCCCAGGCACTGAGCGGGCAGGTGGGAGGCAGAGACGAGGGGTCCGGGTACTGGCCACTGAATGGCCCCATGTGAGGGACAGCATCCTACCACCGCTGGAGCCCCACAGTGCCCTGGTGGCTGCCTTTTGGGGGGCAACTGCTCTGTGGAGCCTGGGCAGAGGAGTTCCTATGGTCACAACGTAGGAGGCAGGGCAGTGTCCCAAGAGCCTGGATCAACAGACACTCAGTGAATGTGCCTTGGGTGGCATGAATGAAGCCCATTGGGGGGGCTTCACTTCTCTGAACCTGTTTTCCATCCGTAAAGTGGGCCTGCTGGAGGCAGTGAGATGATGCTTGTGAATGGACATTTTGAACCCTAAAGCACTGGACAGATAGATGTCAAGGCTGAGACTAAGAAGCTGCATTTCTCTGGCTATTAAGAACAATGCCAGTTTTCTTACAGTCATTCTTTGTATTCAAAAGTTAGAAATGTTAAGCTGTAGCAATGAATAAGCATTCTGATCCAGGATAAATAAAACTAATTTTTATTTTGAATGGAAAAAAATACACTCCGTAAGTTTCCAAATTGAGCCGATTGTAAACCAGGATGCTTACCTCCATTATGGGTACTGCTTATCCCTTGGAAATGAAGAGAAGCCCAAAAAAGAAGAGACTTGCCCACAGTCTCATGGGTAATTAGTGACAGAGCCAGGCCCAGAATCAGCCTAGTCCTTATCCCACTTAACTGCACACGCACATGGGTGCTTACATGCATGTACGCACACACATATTCTCTCTCTGCAGCCAGTTGCAGTGAATGCAGCAGAAATGCTGGTGACCCTTGCAGGCAACCAGGCTCACAAAAGTGAGTATTATATACAATTAGGCAGCAGATTCAGGCCCAGAGAAGACTTGAGACTGTCCCTAGGAAACTGCCGTGTTGGAGAGACCGTGGTTCCTGATATCACATCGACTGTCTGGTCCCTAGGTGCCTGAGATGAGTGTCACCTCCTTGGAGCGCTGCCTCTAGCCTCCGGCATAGCTGAACTTTCCCAGAATGCGCAGCCCCCAGAGACAGCTCGTGTGCTCCAGTATGGAAGGCAGATGGGGTGCAGTGGCCTGGGTGCAGACCTCATTGTGTGAGAAGCCCATTCAATGAGGCGTGCAGTTCCTCCAACACTCTCCACTCTTGCCTGCCTTTTAACTCACTATTGTTATTGCTTTTCTCCCTAACTGGCCCGTATTCGGCTCTCCTTGCTCCGTAGTCCAGCAGGGACCTGGCGCCAGGCAATCTAATCATTCTGGTGCTAGCACATAACTCTCTGTTTATTAGCATATCTAAGTACTCATTTAACAGAAAATACAGGGAAGGTCATTTCTAGGCCACTGGGATAGACAAGAAAGTATGAGTGAACGCTTTTCATCCTAAGTTCCAAGGACTTCAGGCATTTCAGATTTTCATTAATTTTATTGATTCTTTGGTCAACAAGGAAAAGAGATGAGGGATTATCTTTAAATGGGGTTGAGAGGCAGAATTTAAAAGAACAAAAATTACGCAGTGAAGTTCCTTTAGACTCCTGGGGCACTTGTCTTCTTCCCCTCTTGTCCTTAATAGTAATTTTAAAAAGCGCTGACCGCGTGCCTGTGGTGTGGGGTTGGCCGTGGCTGGCGGACCCAGGGTGGCGCACGCCACCGATCCTGCCCAGCCTCTGCAGGCACCCCCAGCCTGGAGCGTCTGCTGACACTTGAAAGTGAAGGATGATACTTTTGCCCTTTATCTGTGTAGGTAGCCTGAAGTGATCTGGGTAATTCAAAAGCGAGAATCATCTCCAGATTCAATCCCATTTTATGCCCATTTGCCTTGGGAAGGTGATGTGCTTATACTTAACCATGGGTTGTCATAGCCTTGGTGTCCCTCTCCTGACCTCCAGACAAAACTCTAACTGCCCACAGGACATCTCCACCTGAAGGTCTCCTAAGCCTCTCAAACTCAGCATCTGAAACGGAACCTGCTGTCCCTCCTCCCCTACCCCAGCTTCTTGCCCTCCTCTTTAGGTGGTGCCATGGTGGCACCTTCTCTTACAAGGATCCAGGGCGCCATGCCAGATGCCTGGCTGTCTTCCCTCTGTCTTTCTCACCCTCCCTCCCCAAACAGTTGGGAGTCCTCAGTCCCTTCCTAGTAACTCTCGCTCTGCCCACTTCACAGACTCCACTGTCACTCCCCACATCCAGGTTTCCAGGTTCTCACTCTTGCTCCCCAGGGTTACAGCCTCCTAACCATTCTTACTGCTCCATCTCTCCCTGCCAGTCCACATCCCATGCTGCTCTCAAAGCTCACATCACATTTCACTGCTCAGCTTACAACCCTCCACTGACATCTTGCTGCCCGCAGTATATGGTCCAGGTTTCCTAAATCCTGTGTCCAGGGCTCTCCATGGTCCCTTCTACCTCCCCAGCCACATCTTCTCACATCAGGTCCAGAAGCACAGAAGTGGTGCTTTCAGAGCCCTCTACACACTGGGCTGCCCCATGGTTCTGCCCCTTTGATCTTCCCTTTTCCTGGAGCCCACATCTCACTCTTTCACCTGGCTAATTCCTACCTGGGTCAGGGTCAAGTCAGGTGTCACCTCCTTTGGGAAGCCTTCTCTGCTCTTCCCTCTCTTCACACCATCAAGAGAGGCTGCTACCTTGATACACCACACTGACCTTTATCTTGATAGATTTCTTTGTTGAGTTGTGATTTTAATCAACTCATCTGCCAAGTTGTGCTAACACTGCATCTGAGTCCATGTTTGCTTTCCACACTGGCTTTTAAGCCACTTAAACTCAAGAACCACATATTAATCATTTTTGCCTGGTACAGTGCCTGGCATATAATGAGTGTCCGATAAATGCTGGTTAAACATAACTGAAAAAGTAAATTCGCTTTTCCGTTTAAAGTGGAAAAATGGAATGAGGCTGCGGTTCTGCCTCCAGGAAAGCTGGCGTGATCTTTGCAGCTTCTTAGCCTACACCTGTGCTCCGTTCTTCCCTGCTTTACTCTGCAACTGAGCTGCAGCCTTTAGCTCATCCCAAACTGTGGACCATGAGCTCCAAGTATAGCGATCCTCTTCTCCAAAGGTTTAACACGTTTCCCGGCTATATCACTTGACTACTCTGGGCAGAGAATTACAGAAAATCCAGATTAAACCAGTTTGAATAATAAAGAGGATTTCTTGGCTCAGGTACTAAGCAAGTCCAGACACAGTGTGGAGATCAGGCAAGGCTTAATCAGGGCTCTGCTTGTTTCCTGCCACCGTTTTGGCTACCCTCTTTCTCTGCCCATTGGCTTCACCTTCTAGCTGCCAGCAGAATGGGTACAGCAATTTGAGGTGCAGGGTCACAATGACGGTATCAGAGGAAGAGAAGTCATATCTAAACAACTACAGTTCTGTTTTCCCAGGAGCTTCCAGCAAACTTCCCTTTGTGTTTTATTGTACTGAATTGGATAAAATTCCTGTTTCTAAGACAATCCCATGGGTCAGGAAATGTCATACACTGATTGGCTTAGATCTGGTGTCCTGAGAAGGGGTAACCCTTAGAGTGACCAGGCTTTCCCTTGGAATTGAGGTTCTGGTTAGCTCCCCTAAAAGTGAGTGGGCCACCTGTGGGAGAGGTGGAAACCTAAATGAAAACCAGGTACAGAGCCATGGGGAGGAAAATGGCTCAGTGGTCACTGTGCTAGGCAGTATTCACTCTACCCTTAAAATCCTCCTCTGCTGGTTCCTCATGGGTCATAGCAGAAACCCTGGAACTGTGAGGCTATGGAGTCACAAGAAAAGGTGACTGCGTTCAGAGTCAGTTCAACAATGTGTGGTCGGGCAGTGTAAGTGGGATGGGGCATGTTAGGATGCCCTGTGGCTTCCAACAAGTGTCTCTCTCTCCTGCTGGTGCAGTAGGGAGTGGATTAAACCTCCCACTTGTCTCCACTTCACCTGTCCCTAAAGCACGCATTGAGGGGGGCGTGGCTTTTGATGATTTCTAAAAGCTTTTAAAAGGGGAAGTAACTAGGGAAAGTGAGCAGCTTCCTCCCCCTTCTCCTTGGTCCTGTTACTCATTTTCTCTCTTCCCCTAGGCTCTGTAGGGAGACATGGAGGCTGGTGGCAGGGCCTTCTGCTAAGGAGGAGGGCTCTCCTGGGAAGCCTGGGTGTGGGCCACCCCCGACCCTGAGCACGATGACTGGTCCTCACTGGGCCCCAGCAGGAAGGCTGCTTTTCTCCCAGTAGCTCTGAAAGTTCCTTGCTGTTGGACCCATACCCCCCCTGATGACTGTGTGCCTTCTTTCCCCCTCTAGATGTTCGACTGGATAAGCCACAACAAGGAGTTATTCCTCCAGAGCCATACAGAGATTGGAGTCAGCTACCAGCACGCCCTGGACCTCCAGACGCAGCACAATCACTTCGCCATGAACTCCATGGTGAGTGCAGGGTCTCTTCTCGTGGGCAGGAGGATAACGAGGGGGATGGGGCTGCGGTGGAGAGGGCAAAAACAGACTTCCAAGCCGAGGAGGAGTGAGAAACTCTGAACACGTGGCCCCTTTTAGCATTCCATTTGCCAAGATAGGGACGAGTGCAGGACACGTGGTGAGCCGGCTGTTCCCGCAGCAGGTTATGGCCTCATTTCTGCCTCTGGACCCTGCTTTACATGGTGAAAGGAACGTGCTAGGGTTGTAGAAGCCATCAGCCCAGAGCAGGGGAGTGCCCAGTTCCACTCCGCTGACTAAACCCACTGGCATGTGTGAGTCACTAAGCTGGGATGAGAGGCACCTCAGGCCGTGGCGCGTTGGAAACGGTTGAGTGAACTGGGCTGCTTAGACTAGAGAAGGGGAGCCTTGCGGGACACACAGTTGCTGCCTTCAGTTATGTGGAGGGCTGCCTTGGAGAGAAGAGGGTGGAATTGTTTTGTGTTGGTCTAGGAGGCAGAACGGTCCAGGGGACGGCAGTTGGAGTGGGAGGCAGCACATGGCTCAGGAGGTGGGATGTGTTGGAAGTTAGTGAGCCCCCCGGGATGGGGAGACTTCAAGCAGACGCTGAATTCAGAGAGGGATGTTTGCTAGCTGTGTGGCCATAGGAAGTTTACCTGTCTGTGCTTCCATTTCTTCATCTGTAAAATGGAAATAATAATAGCCACCTTACAGGGTTGCTGTGAGGATTCAGTGAGTTAATTGTAAGGTGGCTGGAGATGTGCCTGGTACATAGTCCATTATCAGTAAATATTGGTATTATGATAATGATGATGCTGGTGATACAGGAATCTAGTCCAGATGACACCTGTGATTCCTCGTAAAGCTAACACTTTGGGATAGTAATTTTTCCATGTGGTCTCCCCAGGACTTTGAAATCTTGTCTGCCCCTTGAACCCGTTGTATCTGAAATGTCTGCAGCCTAAGTATGCCTCGACATCTCTCTCTCTTCCCTCTGCCAGCTCTTCCTGCTTTAACTACTGGTCCAAAAGAATAGCTCCACCATTCCCCGTATATCTGAACTCCAGAGACACCATATCATTTCCTCTGGTGATGCTGGGAGAGGGGCAGGTGTTAGAAAAACATAAACACAGAGGATCACAGAGGCCAGAAAAGAAGATAATTTCATTTTCTATGGAGTTGTTTTAACAGTGTTATACACTGGACTATGTTATACACAGAAATAATTCTGGCCTCAAGTTTTCAGTTGTTAGGGAGATAACTCAGACAGTCATGGTACTTTTAGGGAGATAACTCAGACAGTCATGGTACAGCTTGGTATGTGCAGTGATAGAGATGCTGAGTGACCTAAGAACCGTACAATCTCAGTGGTTTAAAGTAATAGAGGTTCGTTTCTTGTTCCTACCACATGCCCATCACTGGCTGATGGGGGCTGTGCTCGTCGCACTCACTCGGTGAGACTCCCAGACCGAGGGAGCAGCCACTGTCTCAGATGCAGCCAGTGCCTCAGCAGACAAAGCAAGTAGCCAAGCGCACGCTGGCTCTGAAACCTTCCACCTAGAGGTGACACACTTCACTATCCAACACCAGTCACACGGCCACATCTAACATCGTGGGTGGAGGTATATGGTCCTACCTCCACATGTTGGGGAGGAGAGAGTGGGTATTTGTGAATAGCCCTAATGATTAGCACAGGGAGCCATTGCAGGATGTAAGGTAGAGGTGAACAGCGTGAGATTTGAATGGGAAGGGACCTCTGGCTTCGGAATAGAAGGTTGTGGGACCAGGCAGAGAAAAGATCAATATTGACTGTGTTACCAATTTGGGCCACAGCAGTCTTGTCTTCATCTAAATGTAAAGACTAGTCCAACTAGTCTTCTATAATTATGTCTCATCCCAGGCTGGCTTTAGTCACAGAGGAGCAAACCAGTTGATCACAGGTGATTAAGAACATGAACTCAAATCTAGTCAGGTTTGATTATCTGTGTGCCTTGTGGATTTCCCCTGGTGAATTTTACAAATTCTGTGCCGGAATCTTCACGTCACCCAACTGCCTGGCCCTAAGGCAGACAAACTCATTTTAATAAGAAGCAAAGACAAACATAATTAGGGAGGTAAGTCTACCATCAAGCCCTTCAAAACAATGAACTACAAAGTTAAATAGAAAGAGCCTTTGGCTTTGAATTATCTGCACCACTGCTCTTCTCTGTTAATATGGATAACTGAGAGTTAATAACACATCAAAAACCTTTCCTCTGACAAATTTACTTCTGAAGTCTCCATTTTCAGGAGAAAAAAAAATAAAAACGAGGGAGGAAATTTACTGAAGGGAAGCATCTTCTGGAGCTGGGAGGGAGGAAGAGGAGGTTTAATATACAACAGCCAATTAGCATCTTCCAGCCCATCTCTAGTCTCCCTTTGCCATGAGTGCCTGCCTCTTTAGCCTGATTAGGCTGGCTCTTCTCTCTGGCTGCAGGGCAGGGGAAGGGAAATCCCAGGGTTGTTTGATCAAATTGGCTGAACTGGTGCGTTATAAACACCGCACGTGCTTTTGTTAACCGGGAGGTTTACAGGTTTCTTATTAAAAGGGACTTCCCCTAAGACGGATGTCAGCAACCCAAGGAGGTGAATAGAGGGAATTACAGACTCCTTTTCTCTGGCCTGAGTGCTGGATGTTGCTGCCAAGAAACAGATGAATTTAAGCAGCTACTGCTGGAGCCCAGTGACTGTAGGAATGATCAGTTACTCAGGGGAAGTGGGAATGTGGATTGTTTTGTAAGTTCACTGAGGCATTTCCTTTTCGGTTCTTGGAAAAGAACCTATACATATGCCCACACATCTGTCCATGTAAAGGTACATGCAGCGTACTTTGTTTCAGGCTACAGGTGAGTTCTTTGCTACTGAATCCTGTTTTATCAGTGAAATAGGCCAGTGATCCCTTACCTTTCGGGGAGGTCACAGACCCCTTTGAAATCTAATGAAAGTTGTGGGTCTTCTTTCCAGAGAAATGTATGTGGACAACTTTTTTTAGGCATTTTCAGGGGATTCAAGGGAATCCTAAAGCCTGTCGATCACCCTCCCCAATATAAGATCCCAAGAACCTCATGACTTCTTTCTTCATTCATTCCACAAATAATTAAGGATTAGACATTGTGCTGGATGTTGGGCATATAGTGGTGAACAAAATGGTCTGTCCACGGAGGTTCCAGTGGATAGACAGGTGATATTATATAATCTCATAAGTAAATATATAAACACAAATCAATAAGTCTTATGTTGGAAGAGTAGGTGCTGCTACGATGGAGGATAACAAAAGGGGCTCCATTTAAATGAGGGGAGGTCAGGTATATTTTTCACTTAATAATCAGTATTGACTTAATGCTTATTGTTCATTCGTTGATAGTAACTAATGGTCTGTGAATTAACTCTATAAAGTACCAGTTCTTCTGTATAATTTAAAGAACCCCTAGGTATACTGTTTGGTAAATGAAGATGATCTAGTTATAATTTATCTGTTTTTTAAGTTTTGTTTTCATGTCTAGTTTTATATACCAGTTAAAGACCCGACCCCAGCTGAGGTGACCATTACTGAGAAATAATTGCATATCATTAAATCATGGAAGCAAAATCAGAAATTTCCTACATTTTGTCTGTGAATTGGTACCAATAAAGGCTATCAATTATTAACATGTGGATAGTGTGGGAGTATAATGCCCCACTGAGTATGGTACATGAGCAACTCTGAAAGAAAAAGGTTAAAATTGGTTGATCTTTGGCTTTTTGTTATAACATATTTTTTTGCAGTTTCCACTGGGGAATCCTATTCTTTTGATCTTTAATAATAATAACCCACCTACTAAACCCAGTAGGAAGATATTCTCTGGCTTCTTATAGTACCTCATAAAGCCAGGTTTCCTGAGCTCTCTGGGGCCCTCCTTTTTCTTAATTTCCCCTTCCCCTGAATGTGGCCTCCTCCTCTGACGGGAGTGTGGGCAGATGGAATTAGGGTCGGGTTGTACTGTAATATGCAACAGAACAATCAGGTAGCCATCTGTGCTCTAGTTCCTCGTGAAAAAGACACTCACAGGAGTACATACAAACGTAACACAGTCTTATTTACAATTTTAATTAGCCGGTTCTTTGAGAAAAATAAATTGTTAATGGTTTCTGTCTAGAGTTTTAAAATATGAAGGGATATTCATTTTCTATTGTTACGACTGTGAGGACTCACATTAGTAATAACCACGTGCAGCTGGACAGTAGGAAGCCTTTCTACTGCCGCATGTTGATAGCTGCTTTAATCCTATTAATTTGCTCACCAGAGGCACATACTGCCACTTGATGGTGTGCAAATCAGACCAATTGCAGCAAAGCCTGTGGTGCTCTCTTTGTTTTGAGGGGAAGTTAGAAATGGTAGCACCAAGGAAAAAATCAGATCTGGTGCAAGAGAGGTAAAGATTCTGTGCAGGTTTCCTGACCCCAACTTGAGAGGCCTTGCTCTGGGGTCCTCTGTCATCTGTGATTCTCAGCAGCCCCAAATCATGATTCCACGAGTAATTCCCTACCCCCAAACAGACAGCACTTCCTACGATGAAGTGACCCCACTTCCATCACCCACACTCCCATCAGAGCAGGAGGCCACACTCAGGGGAAAGAGAATTTGTGAGAAAGCCTTTCACAACAGAAGGCAGAATTAAGAAAAAAGAGGGCTCCAGAGAGCTCAGGTTTTGGGGGACACACGCGTGCACGCACACACACACACACACACACACACACAGGCACACACACGGTTGTGATGTTTAATAGCCAGGATTTGACCCTGTCATAGCCACAAAGTCTCTTAGTACACATAAAACCTGTTGAAAAAGAGAAGAGATGAGTCTTAGCTTGTATGCATTAGTCTTTTTAGTGCAATTTTTTTTTTCAAAGAATCTTGTAGTAGACTTGTTAAAAATGTAGATTTCTTTTTGGCTTCCACCCCAGTCCTAGAAAATCATAATCTCTGGGGGATGAGGCCCCCAAACCTCCATTTTTAAACAAGTTTCATGGGTGATTTATGTACATATTAAAGTTAGAGAACTGTTGTTCTGTGGAGATGTATATGTATTTATAAAATAGTCACACCCTAAAATAAAGCATTACAGGTTCTGAAAGAGAGGCCACTTCTAGTATGACAGCATGAGGCACTATGCAAACCTACTCTCCAGTGAAACTGGTGGACATTATTTTAAAAGAACCATTTAAAGTCTCTAGAAATGGTCCTAAGTGCACAAAGCAAATGAAACATTTATTCAAGAAAATTTACTAAAACTTGGTAAGAACAGCGAATCTGTGGTATTTGAACCAGGGCCCTCTTTCCTCCCACCTCCCAGCTCAACGAAATGGAAACGCTACTCCAGACTAGTGCAACCAAGAACACAAGGTCTCCTTTGCCCCCAGCTCCCAACTGAAGGACTGTCTTCCCAGATAGGACATTTTCTATCCTGGTCCAAGCTACCTGTTGCTGAAATTAAGTTCTAGGTGAGTGTGGCCAAGAGGTGGGGACTCCTCCTTCTGCCTAGCCCCCACTCATGGAGCAGAGGCTATACATGGGCACAACATTGCTGAGAAATAGTGTTGCCTGGGAATAGAAACAAACTATAAAACAGAGAGCCCCAAATCTTTTCCCAAAGCAACTACATTTATTTGCAATAGAGAGTAGAGAAGTTCAAGCCAATAGCACTCTCAGAAATGCCCTTAGGGAAGTGATGGTGAGAGGCAACTGGGAGAGGATTTCTAGAGTCACTGGAGATATAGGGTAAATAGTAGGCAGGCTGGTTTGCCAGAGAGAAAGAGACTTCCTGGGGCCAGAACAAATCTTAAGTAGTGACCTCAGGAACTGTCCCTTCAAAGGAGCTTGGATTTGATTGGATAGATCTGTGAAGCAGATCTATATTTATACCCCAGGACATTGTTGAAAGCAATAGAGTAATGAGCTGGAAATGAGTGGAATTTAACAGCTGGGTGTGGTCAGGGAAAGGGAAAGTCAAAGAGAGGACTGCGAAGACCAGTGTCATCCCAGGGTGACTGTGGGCATACCCAAGGCTGCATCCCCTGAGGAGCAACATCAGAGGTTTCCCACTAAAATAATCCAGCCAGTCACTAAGCAAATAAGCAGGCAAATAACAATAACAAGCCCCAGAAGTGTGGGAATCAGTACCCAGAGATGCTATAATGTATTATGTAAATGTCCAGGTTCCAACCAAAAATTATGAGCTATGAAAAGAAACAGAAATGTATGACGGGGGGTGGGGGTGGGGGGAACAAATGGATAAAAAGGACACACGGGAAAAAGCAAGAAACAGAAAATGCCTGTGAGAGTGACCAGATATCAGATTTAACAAAGATTTCAAAGTAGCCATTATAAATATGTTTTTTTTTAAAAAAAAACAAAAAACAAAAACTGAAGGAAACTATAATTGAAGAAGTAAAAGTAGGTATGATGATATCATCTCACCAAACGGAGAATATCAATAAAGAGATAGAAATTATTTTGAAAAGTACCAAAAGGAAGTTCTGGAGTTGGAAAATACAATCACTGAAATGAAAAATTCACTAAAGGAGGTCAACAATAAGTGAACTGGAAGAAGAACCTTGAAGATAGAGCAATAGAAAGTATGCAACCTGAAGCATAGAAAGAAAAAAGAATGAGGAAATATGAACAGAGCCTCGGAAAAATGCAGGACATCATCAAACGTACCATCATATGCATAATGGGAGTACTAGAACGAGAGAAGAGACAAAGGAACATTTTTTTAAAAATTATAGTTGAAATCTTCCCAAATATTGAAAAACAATCTACATAGCCAGGAAGCTCGAGGAACTCCAAGGAGGATAAAGGAAAGAGATCCACAAACAGATTCATCGTAGTGAAAATACTGAAACCTAAAGACAGGGAGAAAATCCTGAAAGCAGCAAGAGAAAAAGGAGTGGTCACAGGGGAATCCCAATAAGAATAATAACTGATTTCTCATCAGAAACAATGGAGACCAGAAGGAAGTAGAATAACATATACAAAGTGATTGATGGAGAAAAACTGTCAACCAAGAATCCCATATTCAGCAAAGCTATCTTTCAAAAATGAAAGTGAAATAAAGATATTTCCACGTAATCAAATACTGAGGAAATTTGTTGCTAGCAAACACACCTTATGAGAAACAATAAAGGAATTTCTTTATGATGAAAGCGAGTGACCCCAGACTCGCTCTTTTGAATCTGTAAGAAGAAGACAGAGAGCACTGGGAAGGGTAATTTTATGACTATAAAAGACAGCATAGGGCTTCCCTGGTGGCGCAGTGGTTGAGAGTCCACCTGCTGATGCAGGGGACACGGGTTCGTGCCCCAGTCTGGGAGGATCCCGCATGCCATGGAGTGGCTGGCCCCGTGAGCCATGGCCGCGGAGCCTGTGCATCCGGAGCCTGTGCTCTGCAACGGGAGAGGCCACAACAGTGAGAGGCCCGCGTACCGCAAAAAAAAAAAAAAAAAAAAAAAAAAAAAAAGACAGCATAGGTGCAAATTTCTTCTTCTTTCTTCTCGTCACTGATTTAAAAATCCATTGTATAAAATAATATGTATACGTTGTACTACTGAGCTTATAACATATAGAAATGTAACATATCTTCCAGTGACAGCACAAAGGAGGTAAGAGTAAAGCTGTATAGGGCTAAGGAAGTTACTCCAGATGGTAACCTGAATGCACAGGGACAGAAGAAAACAACCAGAAATGATAAATAAGGAGGTGAATATAACAAGAGCTATAAACTTATATTTACTCTGCTTTCTTCTCTCACCTTCTTCAAAAGACATAAAATTATAAAAAGTGATACAATCTAATGCTGGGTTTATAGTATTTATAAATGTAATATGTATAATAATGTCACAAAAAGAGGGGAAAGGGCTCACTCCCTCTTACGAGAGCACCAGAATCACAACTAACTGCTGAACAGTCATCAACAGGAAGACACTGGAACTCACTGAAAAAGATACCCCACATCGAAAGACAAAGGAGAAGCCACAATGAGACGGTAGAAGGGGTGCAATCACAATAAAATCAAATCCCGTAACTGCTGGGTAGGTGACTCACAAACTGGAGAACAATGTTACCACAGAAGTCCACCCACTGGAGTGAAGGTTCTGAGTCACACTTCAGACTTCCCAACCTGGGGGTCCAGAAGCCGGAGGAGGAATTCCTAGAGAATCAGACTTTGAAGGCTAGTGGGATTTGATTGCAGGACTTTGACAGGACTGGGGGAAACAGAGACTCCAGTCTTGGAGTGCACACACAAAGTAGTGTGCGCATCAGGACCCAGGGGAAGGAAGAATGGCCCTGTAGGAGATTGAACCAGAAGTACCTGCTAGTGTTGGAGGGTCTCCTGAAGAGGCAGGGAGTGGCTTTGTTTAACTGTGAGGACAAGGACACTGGCAGCAGAAGTTCTGGGAAGTACTCCTTGGCATGAGCCCTCCCAGAGTCCACCATTAGCTCCACCGAACAACCCGGTAGGCTCCAGTGTTGCGTCGCCTCAGGCCAAACAACCAAGAGGGAGGGAACCCAGCCCCACCCATCAGCAGACAATAGGATTAAAGTTTTACTGAGCTCTGTCCACCAGAGCAACAACCAGCTCTACCCACCACCAGTCCCTTCCATCAGGAAACTTGCACAAACCTCTTAGATAGCCTCATCCACCAGAGGGCAGACAGCAGAAGCAGGAACTACAATCCTGCAGCCGGTGGGGAAAATAAAACCACGTTCACAGAAAGATAGACAAGATGAAAAGGCAGAGGGCTATGTACCAGATGAAGGAACAAGATAAAACCCCAGAAAAATAACTAAATGAAGTGGAGATAGGCAACCTTCCAGAAAAAGAATTCAGAATAATGATAGTGAAGATGATCCAGGACCTCGGAAAAACAATGGAGGCAAAGATCGAGCAGATGCAAGAAATGTTTAACAAAGACCTAGAAGAATTAAAGAACAAACAAACAGAGATGAACAATACAATAGCTAAAATGAAAACTACACTAGAAGGAATCAGTAGCAGAATAACTGAGGCAGAAGAATGGATAAGTGACCTGGAAGACAGAATGGTGGAATTCACTGCTGCAGAACAAAATAAAGAAAAAAGAGTGAAAAGAAATGAGGACAGCCTAAGAGACCTCTGGAACAACATTAAACACAACAACATTCGCATTATAGGGGTCCCAGAAGGAGAAGAGAGAGAGAAAGGACCCGAGAAACTATTTGAAGAGATTATAGTCGAAAACTTCCCTAACACGGGAAAGGAAATAGCCACCCAAGTCCAGGAAGTGCAGTGAGTCCCATACAGGATAAACCCAAAGAGAAACACACCGAGACACATAGTAATCAAATTGGCAAAAATTAAAGACAAAGAAAAATTATTGAAAACAGCAAGGGAAAAACGAAAAATAACAGACAAGGGAACTCCCATAAGGTTAACAGCTGATTTCTCAGCAGAAACTCTACAAGCCAGAAGGGAGTGGCATGATATACTTAAAGTGATGAAAGGGAAGAACCTACAGCCAAGATTATTCTACCTGGCAAGGATCTGATTCAGATTCGACAGAGAAATCAAAAGCTTTACAGACAAGCAAAAGCTAAGAGAGTTCAGCACCACAAAACGAGCTCTACAACAAATGCTAAAGGAACTTGTCTAAGTGGGAAACACAAGAGAAGAAAAGGACCTACAAAAACAAACCCAAAACAATTAAGAAAATTGTCACAGGAACATACATATCGATAATTACCTTACACATGGATGGATTAAGTGCTCCAACCAAAAGACACAGGCTTGCTGAATGGATACAAAAGCAAGACCCATATATATGCTGTCTACAAGAGACCCACTTCAGACCTAGGGACACATACAGACTGAAAGTGAGGGGATGGAAAAAGATATTCCATGCCAATGGAAATCAAAAGAAAGCTGGAGTAGCTATGCTCATATCAGATAAAATAGACTTTAAAATAAAGAATGTTACAAGAGAGAAGGAAGGACACTACATAATGATCAAGAGATCAATCCAAAAAGAAGATATAACAATTATAAATGCACCCAACATAGGAGCACCTCAATACATAAGGCAACTGCTAACAGCTATGAAAGAGGAAATTGACAGTAACACAATAATAGTGGAGGACTTTAACACCTCACTTACACCAATGGACAGATCATCCAAAATGAAAATAAATAAGGAAACAGAAGCTTTAAATGATGCAATAGACCAGATAGATTTAATTGATATTTATAGGACATTCCATCCAAAAACAGCAGATTACACTTTCTTCTCAAGTGCACACAGAACATTCTCCAGGATACATCACATCTTGGGTCACAAATCAAGCCTCAGTAAATTTAAGAAAATTGAAATCATATCAAGCATCTTTTCTGACCACAACGCTATGAGATTAGAAATCAATTACAGGGAAAAAAACGTAAAAAACACAAACACATGGAGGCTAAACAATACGTTACTAAATAACCAAGAGATCACTGAAGAAATCAAAGAGGAAATCAAAAAATACCTAGAGACAAATGACAATGAAAACACGATGATCCAAAACCTATGGGATGCAGCAAAAGCAGTTCTAAGAGGGAAGTTTATAGCTATACAAGCCTACCTCAAGAAACAAGAAAAATCTCAAATAAACAATCTAACCTTACACCTAAAGGAACTAGAGAAAGAAGAACAAACAAAACCCAAAGTTAGCAGAAGGAAAGAAATCATAAAGATCAGAGCAGAAATAAATGAAATAGAAACAAAGAAAACAATAGCAAAGATCAATAAAACTAAAAGCTGGTTCTTTGAGAAGATAAACAAAATTGATAAACCATTAGCCAGACTCATCAAGAAAAAGAGGGAGAGGACTCAAATCAATAAAATTAGAAATGAAAAAGGAGAAGTTACAACGGACACCGCAGAAATACAAAGCATCCTAAGAGACTACTACAAGCAACTCTATGCCAATAAAATGGACAACCTGGAAGAAATGGACAAATTCTTAGAAAGGTATAACCTTCCAAGACTGAACCAGGAAGAAATAGAAAATATGAACAGATCAATCACAAGTAATGAAATTGAAACTGTGACTAAAAATCTTCCAACAAACAAAAGCCCAGGACCAGATGGCTTCACAGGCGAATTCTATCAAACATTTAGAGAAGAGCTAACACCCATCCTTCTCAAACTCTTCCCAAAAAATTGCAGAGGAAGGACCACTCCCAAACTCATTCTGAGGGATCTGGTTTACCAAAACCAGACAAAGATACTACAAAAAAAGAAACTTAAAGACCAATATCACTGATGAATATAGATGCAAAAATCCTCAACAAAATACTAGCAAACAGAATCCAACAGTACATTAAAAGGATCATACACCATGATCAAGTGGGATTTATCCCAGGGATGCAAGGATTCTTCAATATATGCAAGTCAATCAATGTTGTACACCATATTAACAACTTGAAGAATAAAAACCATATGATCATCTCAACAGATGCAGAAAAAGCTGTTGACAAAATTCAACACCCATTTATGATTAAAAACTCTCCAGAAAGTGGGCATAGAGGGAACCTACCTCAACATAATAAAGGCCATATATGACAAATGCACAGCAAACATCATTCTCAATGGTGAAAAACTGAAAGCATTTCCTCTAATATCAGGAACGAGACAAGGATGTCCATTCTCACCACTATTATTCAACATAGTTTTGGAAGTTCTAGCCACGACAATCAGAGAAGAAAAAGAAATAAAAGGAATCCAAATTGGAAAAGAAGAAGTCAAACTGTCACTGTTTGCAGATGACATGATACTGTGCATAGAGAATCCTAAAGATGCCACCAGAAAACTACTAGAGCTAATCAATGAATTTGGTAAAGTAGCAGGATACAAAATTAATGCACAGAAATCTCTTGCATTTGTATACACTAATGATGAAAAATCTGAAAGAGAAATTATGTAAACACTCCCATTTACCATTGCAACAAAAAGAATAAAACACCTAGGAATAAACCTACCTAGGGAGACAAAAGACCTGTATGCAGAAAACTATAAGACACTGATGAAAGAAATTAAAGATGATACCAACAGATGGAGAGATATACCAAGTTCTTGGATTGGAAGAATCAATATTGTGAAAATGACTATACTACCCAAAGCAATCTACAGATTCAGTGCAATCCCTATCAAATTACCAATGGCATTTTTTATGGAACTAGAACTCATCATCTTAAAATTTATATGGAGACACAAAAGACCCCGAATGGCCAAAGCAGTCTTGAAGGAAAAAAACGGAGCTGAGGGAATCAGACTCCCTGACTTCAGACTATACTACAAAGCTACAGTAATCAAGACAACATGGTACTGGCACAAAAACAGAAACATAGATCAGTGGAGCAAGACAGAAAGCCCAGAGATAAACCTATGCACCTATGGTCAACTAATCTATGACAAAGGAGGCAAAGATTTACAATGGAGAAAAGACAGTCTCTTCAATAAGTGGTGCTGGGAAAACTGGACAGCTACATGTAAAAGAATGAAATTAGAGCACTCCCCTACACTATACACAAAAATAAACTCAAAATTGATTAGAGACCTAAATGTAATATATAAACACTATAAAACTCTCAGAGGAAAACATAGGAAGAACACTCTTTAACATAAATCACAGCAAGATCTTTTTTGGTCCACTTCCTAGATTAATGCAAATAAAAACAAAAATAAACAAATGGGACCTAAGGAAACCTCAGAGCTTTTGCACAGCAAAGGAAACCATAAACAAGACAAAAAGACAACCCTCAGAATGGGAGAAAATATTTGCAAATGAATCAGTGGACAAAGGATTAATCTCCAAAACATGTAAACAGCTCATGCAGCTCAATATTAAAGAAACAAACAACCCAATCCAAAAATGGGCAGAAGACGTAAATAGACATATTTCCAAAGAAGACATACAGATGGCCAAGAAGCACATGAAAAGCTGCTCAACATCACTAATTATTGGATAAATGCAAATCAAAACTACAATGAGGTATCACCTCACACCAGTTAGAATGGGCATCATCAGAAAACCTACAAACATCAAATGCTGGAGAGGGTGTGGAGAAAAGGGAACCCTCTTGCACTGTTGGTGGGAATGTAAATTGATGCAGCCACTATGGAGAACAGGATGGAGGTTCCTTAAAAAGCTAAAAATAGAATTACCATATGACCCAGCAATCCCACTACTGGGCATATACCCAGAGAAAACCATAATTCAAAAAGACACATGCACCCCAATGTTCATTGCAGCACTATTTACAATAGCCAGGACATGGAAACAACCTAAATGCCCATTGACAGACAAATGGATAAAGAAGATGTGGTACATATATACAATGGAATATTACTCAGCCATACAAATCAACGAAATTGAGTAATTTGTAGAGATGTGGATGGATCTAGAGACTGTCATACAGAATGAAGTAAGTCAGAAAGAGAAAAACAAATATCGTATATTAACACATATATGTGGACCCTAGAAAAATGGTACAGATGAACTGGTTTGCAAGGCAGAAATAGAGACACTGATGCAGAGAACAAACATATGGACATCAAGGGGGGAAAGTGGCAGGGGTGGTGGTGGTGGTGTGATGAATTGGGAGATTGGGATTGACATATATACACTAATATGTATAAAATGGGTAACTAATAAGAACCTGCTGTTTAAAAAAATAAATAAAATAAAATTCAAAAAAAAAGAGGGGAAAGGGAATAAAGCTATACGTGAGTGACATTTTAATATCTCAGTGGAATTAAGTTAGTATGCCTCTGAAGCTGATTCTCATAAGTTAAGATATTCATGTTAGGGCTTCCCTGGTGGCGCAGTGGTTGAGAGTCCGCCTGCCGATGCAGGGGACACGGGTTCGTGCCCCGGTCCATGAAGATCCCACATGCCGCGGAGCGGCTGGGCCCGTGAGCCATGGCCGCTGAGCCTGCGCGTCCGGAGCCTGTGCTCCGCAAAGGGAGAGGCCACAACAGTGAGAGGCCCGCGTACAGCAAAAAAAAAAAAAAAAAAAAAAAAAAAAAAATTTTTTTTTAAACCCCAGAAAAAAAAGCAAAAAAAAAAAAAAAAAAAAAAAAAAAAAAATTTTTTTTTAAACCCCAGAAAAAAAAGCAAAAAAAAAAAAAAAAAAAAAAAAAAAAAAATTTTTTTTTAAACCCCAGAAAAAAAAGCAAAAAAAAAAAAAAAAAAAAAAAAAAAAAAAGATATTCATGTTAAACCCTAGAGCAACAGCTAAGAAAATAACAAAAAGAAAATAGAGAAAAAGGTTAGCAAAGATATTAAAATACTACATTGTAAAATATTCACTTAACACAAAAGAAAGCACTATAGAAAGAACAGAGGTATACAGACATGACATATAGAAAAAGTAAAATGGCAAGCATAAATCCAACTATATCAATAATGACATTAACTGTGAAAAGGTTAAACAATCTAATCAAAGGTAGAAATTGTCAAATGGGTTTAAAAAAAAAGATCCAACAATATATTGTCTATAGGAGAAACACTTTAGATTCAAGATTATGATAGATTGAAAGTAAAAGGATGGAAACAGATGTATTGTGAAAACAGCAATCATAAGAAAACCCAGAGTGACTACACTAATAACAGACTTTTAAATAGACTTTAAAACAAAACAAAACAAAACAAAGATGTTACTGGAGAAAATGGGGAACATTTTGTAATGATGGAAGAGTTACTCCATCAGGAAGATATAAAAATTATAAGCATATGTACCTAACAATGTAACACCAAAATAAATGAAGCAAAAACTGACAAAAATGATGAGAGAAATACAATTCAAAAATAATAGAGACTTTCATACCCCAATTTTAATAATAGTTAGAACAGCTAAGCAGAAGATCAATAAGAAAATAGAAGACTTGAATGAAGAAATAGACTATAAACCAAATCAACCTATAGAACACTCCACCCAACAGCAGCAGACTATACATTCTTCGCAAGGACACATGAAACATTGCCCAGAATAGACCATATCTTGGCAATAAAAGAAATCTTAATAAATAAAAGGGATAAAAATAATATAAAATACGTTCTCTGACCACAATGGAATGAAATTAGAAATCAGCAACAGAAAGGAATTTGGGGAATTCACACATACATAGAAATTAAATAACACTCTCTTAAATATACAATGGATCAAAGAAGTAATAAAAAGGGAAATTAGAAAATACTTTAAAATGAATGAAAATGAAGACACAGCATATCAAAACTTATAGGCTGCAGCTAAAGCCATGCTTGGAGAGAAATTTATGGCTGTAAATACCTGTAGTTAAAGAAAGAAAAAAAAATCTAAATTAATATCCTAAACTTCCACCTTAAGGCACTAGAAAAAGAAGAGCAAACTAAGCCTAAAACAAACAGAAGGAAGGAAGTAATAAAGATTAGAGTGAAAATTAATGAAATAGAGAAGAAAAAAACAGTAGAAAAAAATCAGTGAAACCAAAAGCTGGTTCTTTGAAAAGATCAACAAAATTGACAAACCTTTAGCTAGAATAACCAAGAAAAAATATTACTGGCATCAGAAATGAAAGAGGGGATATTACTACCGACCTTACAGAAACAAAAAGGATTGTAAAGGAATACTACAAACAGTTGTACACCAATAAATTAGATAACTTAGATGAAATGGACAAAAACCCAGGCCCAGAGGGCTTTACCACTGAATTCTATCAAACATTTAAAGAGTTAATACTAATTCTTCAGAAGCTTTTCAAAAAAAAAATAGAAAAGGAGGAAATACTCCCAACTCTTTCTATGAGACTAGTATTACTTTGATACCAAAACCAAACAAAAACATTACAAAAGACAGCTACTGACCAATATTGCTTATGAATATGGATGTAAAAATGTCCAACAGAATGCTAACAACAAACCAAATCTAGCAACATACAGAAAGAATTATATACTATGATGAGTTGGGAATTACCCCAGGATCGTGAGCTTGGTTTAACATCAGTAAAATAAAAAACAAAAATCACATGATTATCTCAATAGACCCAGAAAAACTATTTGACAGAATTCAATACCCTTTTTCATAATAAAACAAACTGGGACTAGAAGAGAACTTCCTCAGCCTGAGAAAGGGCACCTATGAAAAACCCACAGCTAACATCATGCTTCATGGTGAAAGACAGGATACCCTCTCCCTAGAATCAGGAACAGGATAAGTCTGCCACTTCTAATTAACACTGGAAGTTCTAGCCAGGATGGTTATTCAGGAAAAAGAAAAGACATCTAGATTAGAAAGGATCAGGTGTCATGATTTTGTATATGGAAAATCCTAAGGCATTTACTATAAAATTATTAGAACTAGTAAATTATTAGAATTAATAAATGAGTTCAGATTTCAGGATATTTCTACACACAGTGAACAATCTGGAAGTGAAATTAAGAAAAGTATTCCATTTATAGTAGCATCAAAAAGCATAAAATACTTGGGAAAAATTTCACAAAAGAGCAAAACTTGCACTCTGAAAACTATAAAACGTTGAAAGAAATTTAAGATCTAAATAAAGGGAAAAACATCTTATACTCATGGAGTGAAAGACTTAAATATTATTAAGATGGCCATGCTCCCCAAATTAATATACAGATTCAGCACATCTCTATCAGAATCCTAGCTGGCTTCTTTGCAGAAGCTAACTAGTGGATTCTAAAATTTGTATGGAATTGCAAGGGACCCAGAGTAGCCAAAATAATCTTTAAAAGGAACAAAGTTGGAGGACTCATATTTCCTGATCTCAAAATTTACCACAAAACCACAGTAATCAAGACAGTATGGTACTGGCATAAGTATAGACATAAAGATCAATGGAGTAGAATTGAGGGCCCATAAATAAAGTCATATGACTGTGGTCAACTGATTTTTGACAAGTGTTCCATGACCATTCAATGTGGAAAGAATAGTCTTTTCAACAAATGGTGCTGGGACAACTGGATAGACACATGCAAAACATGAAGTTGGATCCTTACCTCATACTAAATAAAAAATAGATAAATTTTAGACCTCATCAAAATTAAGAACTTTTGTGATTCAAAAGTTACAATCAAGAAAGTGAAAAGGCGGCCCACAGAATGGGAGAAAATATTTGCAATTCATTTATCTGATAAGGGACTTGTATCTAGAATCTGTAATACAGAATAAGAGAATAAAGAACTCTTCCAACTCAATAACAAAAAGACAAGTAACCCAATGGAAAAATGGACAAAGAATCTGAATAGTCATTTCTCCCAAGAAGATAAACAAATAGTCAGTAAGTGTATGAAAAGATGCTTGAAAGTGCATGAAAAGCTGTTAGTCATGAGGGAAATGCAAATCAAAACCACAGTGAGATAACTTTTCACATCCTTTAGGACAGCTATCATCAAAAAGTCAGATAATAACAAATGTTGGTGAGGACCTTGAGAAATCAGAATCCTCATACAATGCTTGAGGGAGTGTAACATGGTGTGGCCATTTGGAATACAGTCTGGCAATTCCTCAGTTAAACATTGAGTTACCCTATGACCCAGAGATTCAACTGCTATGTATATACTCAAGAGAAATGACAACATATGTCCATACAGAAGTCCATACATTAAACACAAATGTTTAAGGAAACATTAATAATAGCCAGAAGGTGGAAAAAACCCAGTTGTCCATTGACTGATGAATGGATAAACAAAACGTGGTGTATACATATAATAGAATATTATTTGGCATAAGAAGGAATGAAGTGCTGATACATGCTCTGACATGGATGAACTTTGAAAACATCTTACTAAGTGAAAGAATCCAGTCACCAAAGACCACATATTTATATGAGTCCATTTATATGAACAGTCTAGAATAGGCAAACCTATAGAAACAGAAAGTAGTAGGCTTGGGATGGGTGGAGGATAGAGGAACAGTAGTGCAAGGAAAGGGTACAGGGTTTCTTTTGACGATAAAAATGTTGTAAAATCGACTGCGATGTTGGTTGCACATATCTGTATACCAAATACTATTATACTAAAACCCACTGAGTTATATACACTGAGTTTAAATGGGTGAATTGTATGGTATGTGAATTATATCTCATACAAATGTTAAGAAGAAGGAGGGGAGGAGGAGGAGAAAAAGACAACTGGAGAGTGAATGTTTTGTAAATGGGTTCCTGCTACCTTTAAGATATAATCTTCTTAATGGTTACAGGTAATGACCATGACAGAGCGTGGGCACCAATCATGGTGGTGTTGGCAAAGCTGAGATAGGAGGCTCTGGGTGCACCACTCGGCACTCACTCATTGGTGTATTCAACAAACTTTTGATGTTGTGTTCTCTTTGCCCTTTGCTGGACACCAAGAACAGCAAGATTCGCAAGACACAAAGCTTCAAGTAGCTTGCAGTTTAGCCATCCTTAAATTTCATATGCCTAATGTGAGGAGAATTTTGCCCACTAGAATATAAGCTCTTAAGGACAGAGCTTTGGGCTTCCCTGGTGGCGCGGTGGTTGGGAGTCTGCCTGCCGGTGCAGGGGACGCGGGTTCGTGCCCCGGTCCGGGAAGATCCCACGTGTCGCGGAGCGGCTGGGCCCGTGAGCCATGGCCGCTGAGCCTGCGCGTCCGGAGCCTGTGCTCCATAACGGGAGAGGCCACAACAGTGAGAGGCCCGCGTACCAGAAAAAAAAAAAAAAGGACAGAGCTTTGTTTCATTCACACCCATATCTCCAGGGCCTGTAACAAGGCCTGGCACCTAGTAGGTGTCTAATAAATGCTCATTGAATGAATAGGATATTAAGCATGCTACAGCGTCTGTTACCAACCTGGAGCAGAGTTTGGCAGCGAGGATGCAGAACCGGCAAGGCGTGGCCTTTACTTTTGAGGGAACCCCACAGGACATGACTTGAGCAGAAGCTGAACAGCCATGAAAAGAAGGTGAATGAGAGCAATAGTTTACATCAGGGGTGGGCCTGGGAACCAGGATGCTTACAGGGTGCCCAGGTGATGCACAGTAAAGTCCAGGAACCACTGGATGGTCTTTTAAGTTCCACCTGACCTCAAGCATCTTTGTTTCCGAGGTTCTAATGCTAAAGATGGAAGTAAAGCCATTAAAATGTGTCCTTCCCTGACAAGAATGAACGTGATCCAGTGTTTTCTGTTAGCACTGAGATTCCCTAAGACAGGCCTTTTAAGGAAACCTGCACTTGTAAAATGCTTCATGTATCACCAACCAGACCTATTCTTACTAATCGAGTTGAACAGGATGCAGTGTTTGTATCTCCACAAACAGCCTTGTGGGTGGAATTTCCATTTTCTTCTAACTCAGTGGGAGGATTAGCTTTATTTTCTGATCTGCTCAGGATCCATTTATGATCCTTGCTCTTGGCACCATTGTCAGCATTAGAATTGTCCTTAGGAGAAAGGAGTATGCTTTGAACTTAGCCCAGTGAAGCTGGTGCACATGTCTAAGGCAGCAGCCCTTCATCCTGATGGCCCACTGAAGTCACCTCAGGAGCTTTGAAAAAACACCACATCTGGGCCCCACTGCCCTGGACTCTGATTTAACTGTGCTGGGATGTCTCCCAGGAAACCTGTACAAGGTGGAGAACCAGACTGAGAATCACTGAATCAGGTGGAGAAAATAAGCCAACTGACATTAGCCCTAGGGTCAAACTCTAAAGCTATTGGATAATTAACCTGTGGAGTTGGAGGACTTCCCTTCAAGGTCAGGAGTATCTGGCGGGAAAG
>NW_006775104.1:665905-683885 GCF_000442215.2 Lipotes vexillifer | reverse complement strand
ATCTGTCTTTACTCTCTGTTTCTTGTTCCCTACTCCAGCCTCTCCAAGGTGCCCCATTTTTCTTTACCCACCAGACTCTAATCAGCCATGTTTTGGGGATTGGCCCCTATTCAAACCAGAAACAGAGGGAAGCTCCTTGGCAGAGGCAAAGCATCACTCTGTACCACTCAGTGTCACCCTGCTGCACAATGCTGGCTCCCCTCACCTTGCTGCCCAGTCACGTGGCCTAGGTCCCTTCTGAAAGACTTCTCTGAGCTGACCTGCAGGGCTTGGCTGACCATACAGATTTCTGACTCGTGGCTGGCACTGGCCTGGTTCAGCCTTCTCTCCTGATCATTCACCCCCTCCAGCGCACAGGTTTCCCTCCTCTCCCACCTCACTCTTGGTTCTCTGTCCAACACCCTTGGTACCTTTTTTCTAGCTTTAGTCCACTACTCTGGGGGGCCCTCTGTCAGCATGTCCCTTACCCTCAGGATATTTTCTGTGCCCTCTGGGTGTTTACCCCCTGAGCCTTGTAGCTCAATTTACCCACACACTTTGACATACATGCAGCCAGTGCCTGCTCTCTGCCAGGTCTGTAGCTGCCAAGGAGTTAATTTGTCTGAAATTCAGCCAAAGCTGACTCATGCCTCTTCTCTGAGGTCTCCTGGAGCCGAATGAAAGGCATGAAATGGTCTGTGAAACCTAGCACGTCAGATGAGATAATGTACACGAAAGGTCTTAAACTGTAAAGCACGACACAAGAAGTATTGATAATAATAAGTAGCAGCAACATTGCATATGCCTTTCTGGAGCATGGCTGATAGCCGACCAGGAGTACCAGACAAGGGACAGAGACTGATCAGGGACATACAGGCAAGACGTTTACAAATCAGAAGATTCAAGAACTGAGAGGTCAGGACTAGATAGGCAGATGAGAAGGGAGAAGTGCCCAAAAAAAGAAAACAAAACAGAGGTCAGAGTTCGCGACCCAGCCAGAGGCCCAGAAATGAGGAAGAACTAAAGGATTTCCATCAGCAAGTCCACTTGGTTCTGCCCTCAAAGTATATCCAGAATCTGGCCACTTATTACCACTTGCACAGCCATTACCTGCCTGGACTATTGTAGTAGCTCCTATCTGGTCTCCCTGCTTCCACCTTTGTTTCCTTACAGTCCATTCTTAACATAACAGCCCTAGCGATGCTGCCAAAAGTATGTCACTCCTGTGCTCAAAATGCTTTAATCCTTCTCAGGATAAAAGCTGAAGTCCCTTCCCATGGCTTACGAGGCTCTGTGTGGTCTGGACGCCCGTTCCCCCTCCAGTCTCATCGTCTACCACCTACTCATCTGCTCCAGTCACCCTGGGCTTCTTGCTGTTTCTTTTTTTTTTTTTGCGGTACGCGGGCCTCTCACTGTTGTGGCCTCTCCCGTTGCGGGGCACAGGCTCCGCGGCCATGGCTCACGGGCCCAGCCGCTCCGCGGCATGTGGGATCTTCCCCGACCGGGGCACGAACCCGTGTCCCCTGCATCGGCAGGCGGACTCTCAACCACTGCACCACCAGGGAAGCCCCTCTTGCTGTTTCTTAAACGCTTCAAGGTCATTCCTGCCTTGTGGTCTTTGCCCCTGCTGTTTCCTTACCTGGAGCCTCTTCCTGGCTGTTCATTCTCTCACTTCATTCAGGGCTAAGCTCCAGTGTCACCCTCAGTTTCAGGGGTCAGCCTGCCCTGACTTCTCTATCTTAAGTAGCACTTCCCAGCCCCACCATGCTCTATCCTTTTCCCAGCTATATTTTGTATAGCACTGAAATAAGAAATATATAGTAGATATTACCTTATTGTCTGACTCTTCTAAAATGTAAGCTCCATGAGCATAGGAGTTTTGTCTGCTTGTTCCCTGCTTGCACAGTGCCTTGAATTACTGGATGAATGGTTGAATAAACAAATAGGAAAGCAGACTTAAGACTCTGACAGTAAATCACGATATTGAGTAAAGGGGCAAAGAATTGCCTTAATCCTGAGCTTTACTGTGGTTCTGTGGAGACAGGAACCTGTTCCTCAGGGTGACTGGCCTTGGATTTACAGGTAGAGATGATTCTTCCAAGGAGGGAGAGGACAAGAAAAGTCCACCTGCCAGGCTCCTGCCCATTCTGGAGCTGAGCTATTCTGGGAATTCCAAGGGCAAGTCATGGACCCCAGTGGCGAGGCTTCAGAGAAGTAGAAATTTTTATTGAATTCTCTCTCCAGGAGCCCTATTTTTCTGGGATATGAGTTTGTGAATCTTTGGGAGCAATTTCTCTTCATCATCTCCCTTGAGGGACACCTTTGGTTGGCTCAACTGCCTTCACATTTATGGCAAAGTAAAACAGGACAGTGGGAAAGAACAAGGGCACTTGGTGCTATTAACCGTGGTTCTGTATTTCCTTCCAGTTGTGAGATCATAGGCAAGTGATTTCAGTTTCTCAGAGCCTCACTACCTCGTCCATAAATGGAGGATAGTGTTGGTACCTTTGCCAGGGATGTTGTGAGGATGAAATGTGATCATGCATTTTAAGCACAACATTTGGCATATGATGTTATGCTTGGCAAATGTTCAGCTCTTATCATTGTCAGGGTCAGGAGTGGTAAAAGAAATACTTCTCCTTGTTCGGGACACATCTCTTCATAGTTCCCATCTGTAGAGCGTCTCAAACTTTAATGTGCATACGTATCACTTGGGACAGTCTTGTTAAAATGCAGATTCTGATCCAGAAGATGGGGAAAGGGCCTGAGATTCTGCATTTCTAACCAGTTCCCGGGTTGTGCTGAGGCCAGGACCAAGCTCTGAAGAGCTAAGAGAATGCAGAAGAAAGGCCTGGGAAATAAAATACTGGTTAATGTGTTTCTGTGAAGTTTTATAGCCTCTCATTCCAACCTTAAAGGCAGCCTGAAATTACTACATCCTAACTCAGAAGAGCTACATTGTTTCCAGCTTCTTTCCCTGCTGGCCTCCCTGAATCTAATTCCAGCTGTACCCATCCCTCCCTACCATTTCAATCCTGCAATAATGCCTCATACAAAGACACTCACCCTTTTAAGGAAGTTTCACTCAGAGCTGCGAGAGGAGAGACAGAAGGCTTTCTCTTTTACTTAAATCTGCTCCTGGGTTTCCTTGGCCCTCGGACATATGGCCAGGCGTTTGTTTTCATGGCTGCTTAATGGTTTGTAAGGCAATTGCTGGAGGAAGCACTGCTACAGCAAGCCAGGCGAGAGAGACAGAGGGATTCACAAGCCAGTGTTATCTTTGCTGAGCACCAGGGCTGTTCCAGCTTCTTTCCTCTCTCTGCCCGACAGTGACAGATGGCTTCCACATGGTTTGACCTACTGTTTGGCCAGCCCTGACCAGATAGTCATCCATCAGCTGCCCTGTTTTGTTCCCTAGAGGGCACCCTGTGGTTTGAGGGAGGCAGAAGTTAGAGGTTTCGTTTAGAGCTCACCGCATCTCATAGCTATTGTAGTAGAGTTTCAAGTGTGGACAGTTCTTATTCCAGATGTTCCTATCCCGGTGTCCATATGTTTTGAGGTGGGATCAGCAGGTTTACATGGTAATGTTCAACTAATTAATCATAAGCTGATGCTTTAACAGCTTCAGGACCCAAAGTGGGTTTCGTACTAGCAAAGATGTAAGCGATCACATGGTACTATTAATCTGGAAAAAGGAGGTGAGGTTCAGCTTTTTCCATTGCTTTGGCACAATCTATTTCTTACTGATTCTGAATGTTACTCATGAAGCCTCTGATAGCTGTATGGGAAAATCTCCAAATAATTCTCCTCATTGCTCTCTTTGAGTGTTACAAAATAAAAACTTAAATTAATATTATCTGCAGGGCATGAGAAAAAGGTAGTATAAGCAGAAGGATCATGCAGAGTAGGAATCAGGAGCCCTGAGTCTAGTCCCAATTTGCCTCTCTTTTTGTGACTTTGAATACACCACTTAATTGATCAAACAGATTTTTTAATTACCTACTAGGTGGATTCAAGCAAGAAATGTCTGTTGTTTTTTTTTTTTTCTAACTGTAAAATGAGATTATTCTATGAACTTGGCTTCTAAAAACTTTAACTGAAGTGTGTTTGTATTCTCTTCCTTCTTAAAGCATAATTTGCTCACTAAAACTTGCCTATTTCACGTGTACATAAATTGTACTTTACTTGTAAAACAAATGCTTTACCAAAGCAAAAAGATACAGGGACATTTGAGTAGTTACAGCTTTCATGGATTGCACCCTGACCAAATCTATTAAAATTAAAGATACAGGGGGCTTCCCTGGTGGCGCAGTGGTTGGGAATCTGCCTGCCAATGCAGGGGACACGGGTTTGAGCCCTGGTCCGGAAGGATCCCACATGCCACGGAGCAACTAAGCCCGTGCACCACAACTGCTGAGCCTGTGCTCTAGAGCCCGCGTGCCACAACTACTGAGCCCGCACACCTAGAACCTGTGCTCCGCAACAAGAGAAGCCACCGCAATGAGAAGCCCGTGCACCACAACGAACAGTAGCCTCTGCTGGCCACAACTAGAGAAAGCCGATGCACAGCAACAAAGACCCAATGCAGCCAAAAATAAACAAATAAATAAAATAAAATAATAATAAATTAGGGCTTCCCTGGTGGCGCAGTAGTTGAGAGTCTGCCTGCCGATGCAGGGGACACAGGTTTGTGCCCTGGTCTGGGAAGGTCCCACATGCCGCGGAGCGGCTGGGCCCGTGAGCCATGGCTGCTGAGCCTGCACGTCCGGAGCCTGTGCTCCGCAACGGGAGAGACCACAACAGTGAGAGGCCCGTGTACCACAAATAATAATAATAATAATAATAATAATAATAATAATAAATTTAAAAAAAATTAAAGACACATTAAAATAATTTTTAAAACTAAAAAATATTTTAAATACCAAATCTATTATTGGTTTGGCCAGAAAGTTCGTTCGGTTCTAAGTAAAAATAAAGACGTTTTTCGTTTTCACCAAGAACTTTATTGAACAAATGTATTCATTAACCGAACGAACTTTCTGGCCATTAAAAATAAACTGCAACCCCTAGCATTATTTGTAGAGGGGGAAAAAACCAAAAGCAAAAACTAGAAACAACCTTTGTGTGTCAGTAAAGAGAATGAGTTTGATAAAATTAGAAGGTTGAACATAAATTCTCCCTTAGCTCCATCACTCATAGACATTTGGTGTTTTGACTGAGGAGGGAAAGGGCTGGGGGATAAAATAATGTATATTTCCTCTGTATAGTTTTAAGAACATTTTCCCCCAATTACTGTGTGTGTGTATATATATTTATATAAATATATATAAAATCTCAAAATTATTTTTTCAAAAAGCTTCTCTAGGGCTTCCCTGGTGGCGCAGTGGTTGAGAGTCCGCCTGCCGATGCAGGGGACACGGGTTCGTGCCCCGGTCCGGGAAGATCCCACATGCTGCGGAGTGGCTGGGCCTGTGAGCCATGGCCGCTGAGCCTGTGCGTCCGGAGCCTGTGCTCCGCAATGGGAGAGGCCACAACAGTGAGAGGCCTGCGTACAGCAAAATAAATAAATAAATAAATAAATAAAATAAAAAAGCTTCTCTATGCACAAGAGAATTAAGATGAGAAAAAGACCCTAAAGAAGTCTCCCCTCAACCCCGCTGCCACTATGCATATTTAGTACAAAATAGCGTTCAGTAACCTTTGGGTGTGCTTCCCTGGTTTGCATAATATTTTTCTCAGCTGAGGCTGTACTGTTTATGTATTTTATAGTTCACATTTTGATTTAACATTCGGTTTGCATTTTACCCAAATGATTTTACTGAATACCCTGGCCCTTGGCCGGTTGTTTGCCTGGCCTCCCTCCTTGGAGTTTTGGATTTGGAGAGACAAGGTCTCCAGGGCTTGTCTAGAGGACTGAGCTGCTTTCAGGAAAGTGGCCCCTCTGTGGTAGTTGACCTCACCTTCTGTGATGATCTGACAGATCACAACTTCCGTTTTCGTGAGGATAATTTAAAAGCTGCAGCCCCGTTGAGCAGAATGGAATTGAGAACCATGTGCCCAGGACTCATTCCTTGCAGAGATGAGACAGCTCTTCAGTGACTCCCCTCTGCTGTGCTGGAGGTGAGGAGGAGAAACATCCCCCCTGGACAACAAAGTGACGGGGCCGCCACGCCTGGCCTGGGGAGGAGGTTTCTGCCACCTTTTGCGCTACGGCCAGTGATAAGGAGATGGATCTGTCCCCTTGTGTGAACATGGGACACTCCCACTTCTGGGTGCTCTGGGTGTGGCTCACACATGTCAAGGTAGTGGAGATACCTTAAGAAGGCTATCCCAAGAGACAAAGGCCTCTATTTTTCTGACTTAAGGTTGAAAGGGCATGGATCACAGAGCTAGTCACTGGCTGATTCTGAACTCTCCAATCTTTCTGGGTCAAAGACAGATCTGTGCACAGTTCAGGGCCCTAGACTCTTGAATCCTAGGGGTAGGGCATCTGCCAACACAGGGGCTGTAGTTTGCAGGGCAGTGGGCTGACAGGCAGCTCGGCCAGCTTTGCCTGCTGTGGGGCTGGGCCCATGTGGCAGGCCCCTGTGCAAGGCAGTGTTCCTCAGGAAGAGTAGGGGACTTTGTGGCAAGCTTCCTGTGAAGCACAGTGGGACTCTGGACTCATTGGAGTATTTGTCTCTAGTTGGAATCGTTAATAGATTTTTGTTTTACTTTTTACTAATACTTTGATTTGGTTTGCAATTAACTTGGAGAGTTAACACCAATGTGCTGGAATTGGATGTGGGAAAAGATATGACATTCTTTGAGTTATCAGTTATATGCCAGGCAACTGACTGGATGCTTTATGTTATCTCATGTAACCCACAGGAGGGAGTTTATGATTCAGGGTGGGGACCTACAACTACAGGAGTGTAAAATTCACTCCTTATTTTAGGAGTGAAGTGAATGGGATTCAAATAATACGTGTACTCAGAAATGATCTGCTCTTACAATCAGCCCCTGACACAGACCCTAGGGTTACCAAAATGATAGCTTGCATCAAATGATTATTTCTAGAAGAGCCAGTATCTCTTTCAGAGTATACCACATAAGAGACTACATTTAAAGAGAAAATTTAGCTGGGTTTTTAAGTGGAGAGTTATCATTATCTTGCAAGCAACTTTGCATATTTTTGTAGCCAGTCAGGGCAGCCAGGAGCCAGGTTCAAAGTGAGAGCCTTTGGCAGGGCTGAAAACTTTCATCAAGCTTAAGCCAGGTTTAAAAAAAAAAAAAGGATTCTGCCAAATGGTTCTTTCAGCAGAATGACTTTGTTCCACAGATTTCAGTTAATCACAGCAGGAGACAAGACCTCAGGAGAAGGGTCTAGCCACCCATCCTGTGATCTCCACTTAATGGCTGCAGGGGTGAAATGAGAAAACAGAGAATTTTGTAGGCAACAAAAGTGGGGGCAGGGTGTAAATATAGAGGGTTTTGAGCTAGGAAGATTCTGTTGGAATTTAGTTATTTTTCCTATTTGTGACCGAAATGATTGGAGGAGACCCTTTGAGGGCAGATAGGGTGGGATGGAGGATGCAGCAGACCAGGCTGCAGGTACATTGCACTCTGCAGGGTAGATGGTGTTTAAACCTTGGACAGTGCAATACTTTGAATAATGATAATAATAATAGCAGCACTGATATGGTGGGAGGGGTTTAAATTCATAAAGCAGTTTTGAGGTAAGAGTTTAAGAAGATACTCACTAAGCTAGAATTATTAGTCATGTTGTTCATTTCTGACCAGGGAAGCTGGTTAGTCTAGGCAGCTCGGCTCAGGGGAAGGGGCTGCAGAGAAGAGGGGGAGGGAAGCAGCTGGCCCTTGGTCACCCGGCTCGAGCTGTGGCCCTGGCACGACAGTGCAGAAAGCAGAGCTGGGCTGAGGGGCTGAGGCATGTGGACAGCCGAGGCTGGGCTACTTGTCCCTCTGGGGTGGGCCGCACTGCTGTTCTTGGTCTCACTCCACGTAGGTGTCCCCTTGCCAGCCCTTTAGTGAACAGAGCAGGTTTTTGAAAGCATAAACCAGATCACGTTCCTCTTCTGTTTAAAACCATCCCATTGCACGTGGACACTTGACAGCTTTGTTTCCCTTGTTGCTTCAGTGTATGCCCCATCTCCTCCATAGAATGAGGTCTAGATTTAGTCAGTATTCCCCCAGCCACTGGAGATGAGACAGAAGACTGTGACCGCCTAAGTTCTCTCTACGTTCAACCTGCGTGCCCTCCATGAACAGGGTACACCTGGAGGCCTGGTTATATGGCACTGACACTGGACACTGCTTACTCAGAAATGGAATGTCTGAGATCTTTAGTTCATCTTACAGGTGAGGAAGCTGAGGCACAGAGGAGGCAAGTGACATCTTAAGTGAGTGCCAGGGCTGGACGAGAACTCACATCTGACTCCTGACCCGGCAACGTTGATGCCCTTGACTGACGGACAGCTCTGCAGCTGGAAGGGCATTGAAGGCTGGCAGGGAAGAACGGCAGAGCCCGGCAGGTGGGAGGGCGTAGAGGAGGCAGCTGGTAGAAAATGGAAAGGCCATGAAGAGTCAAAATATCCATTCCCACTGGCCATGTCCCCAGGACAAACGGGAGTCCCAGGTGCTCTTTAACAGAGGCATAAACAGTGACACAGAAAAACTACACAAAGGGATTGACCCAAGGCCATGACATGTCATTTGTGCCTAAGACTAAGCACCCTGTTTATTTGGACTCTTAACCTTGCTCTGTCCTTTTAAGTCACGTGAGACCTTCTCTGCCATTCTTCTCTTGTCATTTGGTTTGTGACTCCAGTTTAGAATCTCTCTGCCTATTTGTCTCAGGTTCTAAGCTGGAGGGAGATAAAGAAGGTGATGATGAACTTGGGCCATGTGACTTGCCTGCAGCATTTTGCTGTTCTTCAAAGGGGCTGTAGAGAAGCACAGGGAGCGAATTCATGAGTCAACATTATACTTATCCCTCTTTTGTGAGGAATACTGCCTCTACTTCTTGTGTGAAGTGTAATCATTTGTTAGCTTTAGTAAGACATCTCTCTGCCCACTGATAAGGAAACAAAAAGGCATTTACTGTGCTAGTCTCTAGAATGTGAAATGTAAGCTGTGGTCTTTTTTTGTTTGTTTGTTTTTAGCTTTCATTTATGATCACAGGCTTAAGGGTTGAAGGGGGCCTTGGAGGACTGCCAACCCCACCACCCCCTTCTGTGCAGGAAGCCCCTTCTCATCATCCTTGCCAGTGGTTCATATCCCTTCCCCCTGCATCCCCACTGCTAGTTTCCTCTACCTCTGTCGTAACACTTACTTCATTTTGCTTAAATTACAGTTATTTGAGGACTTTTTTTAAGTCTCAGCTGTGAGCCCCTGAGGGCAGGAATCCTGTCTCTTTCCTCTTTGTCTTTGATCTCCCACAGCCCCCAACACAGAGCCTGGCCCACTCTCCATAAATATTTGAAGGAGTGACAAGGTGTTAACAGCCTCCAGAGGCAGCCACAGTTCAACATCTGTAATAGCTAGAAAGTTCTTCCTAAAAGTGAGCAGAAACACACCTCCCCAACTTCCCTGTGGGGAGAGACTATAAACAGTCAGTGATGACAAAGGGCCAGGCATCCATAAGATGCACACGAGAGACCCGGGGGACAGGCCATGCCCTGTCTTATCGCTGTTCTTGCTTCCCTTCTGGCCAAAGGATACGAAGGTCTTTCCCAGGAAAACCCAACCACACTAGATAGAGTTGGAGAAATGTGTGTGGCATGGGGAGGGTTTCCAGGATTCAAATCCGGTTTGGAAGGGCAGCTTTACTAGATGCTGCCAATGTCCCACTCATATCCCCTCAGTCCTTCCCGAGGGTCATCTGCATATGGTTCCCATGCACAGCGACAGCTTCCTGTGTTTCTCTGCCCATGGTCACTCTCTGACCTGGGGACTATGCTTGGCCTGTGTGTAGGTCAGGCTGGAAATGCCAGGGAGTGACTCCAGGAGAGACCTTCAACCATGAGTGATGGGACTTGTGCATAAATACTCCAGATCCCTCATCTCCCAGTGGGACACTCAGAAGTGTGTTCTACACAGTCTCTCAAAGGTTTCAGGAGAGATGACCCCCAAATGCTCACAGCAGTAACCCACTAATGGACACATCCTTTCTTTATTTGCCTCCCTTCCTTCTTTGACTTGCCTACTCCCTCACTGTGCTTTCTGGGATCACACCCAAATAAGCAGTCTGCCCCAAATCCTTGTTTCAAGGTCTGCTTTGGGTGGAATTCAAGCAGAAAATTTGGTGGAAATCCTAATGTTAGTCCCTTAAAAGGCAGAACTATTAAAATTAGTATATGTCTTTTATCCCCCCCGTTTCTTTCCTTCTATTTCTAATTCAGAGTTGGTTTTTCTGTCAGTTCTATAAATAGAGTTTGATTTTAAGAAGAATCCGTATCCTAACTCAGAGAACAGGACTGATGATGATTCCTAAGTCTTTGAAGGATAGTTATTTCAAATAATAAGAGTTAGTAATATTCTAGTTCTATTAAGGAAACATACTAGTCAGAAAGGTCTCAGGCCAGACTAAAGCAAGAGGTTACGCGTGGGGATCATTAGACATCAGGATGGATTTGTGTTCAAGTGCTTCAGTTAACCTCTTAAACTTCCACAGAGACCTTTTAAATGAAGAGAGCCCTTATCAACCTGGCTCAGGTTTGGGATGGAGTGCTTGAGGTCAGGACAGCGAACATGAATGCGGACCATGAGGGAAGAGGGAAAGGAAAATAAAGAACCTTCATTAAACTTACCCATTATTAATGAACTACCGCTGAGCTAATAGAGCCAAGAGAAAATGCCGTTGCCGAAGAATATTTATTATCATATCAGAAGATTCATAACAAAGAACAAAGGTGTGCAAGCAACCTGCCACCCTAGTCCTCCTTCAGACAGACATTGTGTGAGTCAGAATAACTCCCTGTAGGTGCTACAATATTACGTGATTGTTTTGACACCTCAGACAATTAATAGGAGGTAGCAGTTCAAAACAATCATGCTCACTACTGTCTTTGTTTGTGTGTTTGTGGGATTTTTGGCTTCTTTCTTCCTGTAGAGTTTTCTGCTGGCCTAGTAAGGAATGACACACATGGTCATGAATTTTTAATTGGCAATCAAAGATGGGAATGAATGTAAACAAAACACAGGGTGAGAGGAGTCAGCAGGGCCAGGGGAGCCCCACAGGTGCCTTTTTGGGGTCAGGTGGGGAGATGTTCCTAAGTCATGTAGGGATAAGAAAGGGCTCCACAGATCTTATTTTTAGCATGGATATTGTGGCTTCATATGCTCTCTTTATTTATTTATTCACCTGCTCTCTTGGTGGGGGTAGGAACAGGGGGCAGCAAAGTCTTCACTTGGTGGTAGGGAGATGTGTGGTCATCCTGTGACGTGTGTCCTTTGTCCTCTTTGATGAGCACTGCTGACCTGTTGTAGTTGGCAGTAATGCCCTGGGTACAGCTCTCTCCTGAGTTGAGAGAGGTGCCTTTGCCTCCTCCGGCTTTTGCCCTGGTCTGAGCCGTTGCTTCCGGAGAGAAACTCTTGGAAGTACCATGCTGTCCCCGTGGCATGACCTCATAAGATGATTGTGAGGATTATTAAGGTAGTCCATGTAAAGTGACTGCATTCGTGGGCATTAATAGTTGGCACAAAAACTGTGTTGGTCCTCAGAATGAAAGGGCTCAGTTACTGTACCTGCCATCTGCTGAAATTTCATAATATAAACAAAGATCTCCTTTGGGCTCAAAATGGATATGTTAATGTGGCCGATACTAGCCTCTCTCAAACTTTTTGTTTTGGGTAGCCTCCTTCCCCACGTATTCCCCCACCCCAGGGTGCTCTGTGGGTGCCTTTTCAGCCTGCCCCACTAAGCACCCGCTCTCCCTTGCTTCCCAGAACGCCTATGTCAACATCAACCGCATCATGTCCGTGGCTTCCCGCCTCTCAGAGGCCGGCCACTACGCCTCGCAGCAAATCAAGCAGATCTCCACGCAGCTAGACCAGGAGTGGAAGAGCTTTGCGGCTGCTCTGGATGAGCGCAGCACCATCCTCGCCATGTCTGCTGTGTTCCATCAGAAGGCTGAGCAGGTAAGGCTAAGGGAGCTGCTGTGGCCTCTGGTGGTGGGAAGCGCAGGGGCAGGGGCAGGGCAGGGCAGGCTGGCAGGACATACACTGAGGTGTAGAGAGCCCCTCCTCTCTTTTTGAAACACCAAAGACCGTGCTGAGAAGTTTTGACAATAACCCATGTTCTACTACTGTCATGGCCCCTGTGTACCCAAAGAGACATTGGTAACTCTTGGAGGCTTTGCTTAACATTCAAACAGGAAGAAACCCATAGCTAACTATTCTGCTTAGTAGTTTATTGTTGGACGTGTGTGTGCACACGCATGCACGTGTGTGTGTGTGTGTGTGTGTGTGTGTGTGTGTGTTGACTGCTTAGTTTGCATTCCATAAGCATAGACCAAAGGGGTGAAACTAAACTGATCATTGAGTGCTGAGAACAGGGGGAAACTAATTTTATGAAGCATTTGCTGTGGATAATAATAATGTAATAATAATACAGTGAACAGAAATAATAATTACTTGTTGCCATTTACTTACTGGCATTGGCCAGTGACATTACTAACCCATTTTACAGAGAGGAGCAGGGAAGCTCAGAGAGATTAAGTAACCTGCCTAAGATCCAGTGGCATGCAGGAGCTGACTCTAACCAGCTTAGGGAGAGCCAATGGTTAAATTTTCAGGAATTTTATGAGCTGGTTGTTAAACATAGCCATTACTTTAAACTATATAAATTTAAATTAAATATATCAAATTAATAGCAAAGGTAATAAATAGTCAAAACTCATCATTTTCAATTATTTTACTAGATTTTATTATTTTCTATGTTCTTGAGATTATTTCTATGTTATATACACACACTCTCTCTCTCTCTCTCTCTCCCTCTCTCTCTCACACACAAACACACACACACACACACACACACACACACACACACACACACACAAAACAATAAACTACTAAGCAGAATGTAAACAGGCTCTGGGTTCCTTCCTGTTTGAATGTTAAGCAAAGCCAGCAAGAGTTACCATTTGTCTCTTTGTCAACATTTATGTCTGTGGAAATAGTATACAGTTGTGTGCTACTGATCACCTCATCCCAACTACATATTTGGTGATGTCACAATGGTAGCCTGAAATAGGGCAAGATAAAAGTTTTACACCATGGAAATCATCAAGTGTTAGAAACCAGGGCTTGATTTGTTGTTTTATTGATTGTCTAGAATCTTAAGAAAATGAGAGAGAAAATATTTTAAAATGCAGATTAAGCCTAAAAATGTGCCCTGTATATAGCTGTTGCATTGTGAATAGAACACAAAATCAAGGAAATATTCTTCTGATATTCAAAAACTATTATTGCATTTAGCAAAGAAGTCACTTAAAATCACTGATGAATGAGTAATGTTCTGACATAGGTCTCCAGGTATTTTTCACTTTTGTCTTACATCTTAACAAAAGTGAAAATATCAACCAGCTTTTGTGTTAGAACTATATAAGTTTGTCGTTTACAAACAAAAGCATATGTGAGAATCAATTCGTTACATGGAATTTATCATAAGCATTCTATGTGTTATTATTCTTTGTAAATTATGTGCTACACATCTTTTATAGCAGTAAAGTTTATAACACTTGTGTGTGTATTACATACACACATATATGCTGGTTATTAAAAGTTTATTAATATACCCTTGTGAAAATCACACAATTAATCAATAGGCATCTGGGATCAGGTGTGTCTAACATTAAAGCCTATGGTCTTAACCCCTAAATTTCTTTCTTTGTATGACATTTGGATAGCTCACAGATAGCACAGAGTCAGACACAAGGTCATACCTTAAAACTCTTCCTCTGTTACCCACCTAACATGCAAGGCAGCATGGAATAATTGAAAGAGTCTAGGTGTTGGGCTTCCCTGGTGGCACAGTGGTTGAGAGTCCGCCTGCCGATGCAGGGGACACGGGTTCGTGCCCCGGTCCGGGAAGATCCCACATGCCGCGGAGCGGCTAAGCCTGTGAGCCATGGTCGCTGAGCCTGCGCGTCCGGAGCCTATGCTCCGCAATGGGAGAGGCCACAACAGTGAGAGGCCCGTGAACCCCCCCCCCCCCAAAAAATGAAAGAAAGAGTCTAGGTTTTGATGCCAGACACAGGTAAGTTCTAATCATTAACTCTTAGGCAAGTCACCTCAACATTCTGAGCTTGTTTCCTCATCTCTAATGTGGGGATGATCATAAATCTCACAGCACTGTTATAAGGATTAGAGATGGAATATATTAGGTGCTTAGTGTGTTTTTTAAATGGTAGACATCACCAAAGATCTGTTGGTATCTTTGTATTTCCTCCACCTGTGTCTGTTTCCATCTGAGACCTTCCCAAAGACTGAAAGTACTTGTATTATAAGTCAAGAGCAGCCCTACACACTGAGAGAAATCTAGCCTTTTTTTGTTGCTGTTTTTTTAAGATGATGGTGGTAGTACCTGAGAATATTCATGTCTGATCTCCTATTCTCTCTTCAACCTATTATTTGCACACTTTGTTCAAGGTTTCTCCAGATTGGCAAGGGAGGTTCAGTGCCTCCCTCTGTCTCTGTCTTTCTCTCCTTGAGATGACCATTTTGTGGGATCTACTGTAGGACTCTGGTTAGAGTATTACAAAGAAATCCCAAAGACCTTGAAGAGGTGCTCCCCCCACGACTGACACACACTGTCAAGTTACTTTCAGGTTCCTTTATAAAATGGTTGTTGATGGAGCAAGCAGCTTCTGAGATATTAGCAAGCACATGCAACCTGATCCTGGGTGTCACCCAGCACTCTGCCAGAATTGTTAGGAGATGGCTTACTGCGATTAAAAACATACAGAATGAAAAATCAGCTGCCACAGCCAAGTGGCTAAGGACTGAAAGCTGCCGTGATACCAAGAGGGGAACTCAGGCAGTTGTAGAAACACAGTACCCGAATTGAGAGTAACTGGAGGACTCAACTTCTGTTTGCTGTTTCCTGACTTGGATTAGTTTGGATGAGAAGCAATTTTATTTGTATCTATTTTTTAATGCAATTTCTCAAGTATTGCCAGTCCTTCAGGGAAACTCATAAACCACGCTTCTTTTTAGCTGGAAAGCACACACACACACACACACACACGCAAACAATGGATTCAAGGCTATTTTTTCAATGCGTTTATTTAGGCAGCTTTTTATTGTCCTCAGATGGGCTGTTCTAGGCAATGAGATAAAAAGGTATTTAGGCAATTAATTTAAATGGAGCTGTGCACCCAGGCAAGAAGAATCACAGACAGAACCACTCCAGACTGTTGGGTGAAGAATTATTTGCATTTTAGAGGTGTATTTTCCACCCAATAAATCTGAGTGATTTCAGTTAGCTCACGCTTTGTGCATGGAGACCCATAGTCTCCCACAGTTGTTAATTTTAAGTTTTAAATAATTTGATGTCTGTCAAGATCTGTATCTATATATCACACCCCAGGAGCCACTCTAGACACAGTACAGTCTGTCCCGCTGAGCTGCCCTCCCCTCTCCCACCCCTTGGGGTTCTGACCCAATAGCAGGGATCTTTCTGAGTGTTAATCTCCATCCCCTGTGAGAATGGTCTCTGCAGGTTCCCTGGGGTGCCTGATGGGCCTGAATGAGGCATTCTTTGCTACTCTTCACAGCTCAGTGTCCACACTATAAAGCACATGTGTGGAAACATCCCATTTCATTACATGTTGCCTCTCACTTGTACCTGTGAGTGTGCACAGGACAAGAAGCTCTCACATACACATGTCATGTAGTGAGCTGTTTGCACACCTGTATTTTATCATCAGTGTGTGGATATACTGTGTTGAGCATGAAGACAACTCCCACCCCCAGCAGTTTCATAATAGTCACATCTTTCTTTGTGGGAACCATACTTCCTAAACAGGTACTGGGTCTGACTTCTTACCTGGGGTTGGTGTTTGTAAAATTAGAGAAAAAACTCCACTGTCTGCAGTGGTCTCTGAAGGCTTCCAGAGTTCCTGATGCTGCTTCCCAAGGTATCTGACCGTCTGTACATAATCTGCCCATTGCCCGCCCCCAGTGCTCCCACACTGACCCAGCCGGCATCTCCTTCCAGTTCCTGTCGGGAGTGGACGCCTGGTGCAAGATGTGCAGCGAAGGTGGCCTGCCGTCTGAGATGCAGGACCTGGAGCTGGCGATCCACCACCACCAGTCCTTGTATGAGCAGGTGACCCAGGCCTACACAGAGGTGAGAACCCAGTGGACACCCAGGGGTCCTGGCTGTGTATAGGGGTATGGAGGTGTGGCAAGAGTACTGGCCTGTGGGGGCTTCCCTGGTGGCGCAGTGGTTGAGAGTCTGCCTGCCGATGCAGGGGACACGGGTTCGTGCCCCGGTCCGGGAAGATCCCACATGCCGTGGAGCGGCTGGGCCCGTGAGCCATGGCCGCTGAGCCTGCGTGTCCGGAGCCTGTGCTCCGCAGCGGGAAAGGCCACAAGGGTGAGAGGCCTGCATACAGCAAAAAGAAAAAAAAAAAAACAAAACTAATTTTCTCACTGGGAGGCCCAGAGCACAACTCACCACAGGTTGGAGATAAGTGTTTGCAGGAGTGAGAAGCTGCTGTGGAAGTGAAGGACAAACTAAAAGGCTCTTCTGCTGAAAAATCAAAGGCTGGGAGCACGGTACAAGTTAAGAAGGGGAAAAACCTGCCTTCTTAACTTGTACCAAGCACACGTCCTTTCACACCTTGCTGGAAGGAAAAGGCCGTTTCAACTCCAAACCAACTTTGGCTTCCTTGTTAACCAGATTAATTTGGGGTCTTAAAATTCCTATCAATACCCTAGTCACCATGGTTTTAAATTAGAAAGGCACATGCTCGCTGGATAATCTGCCAAGCACCGGAGAGCCACAGGTGTCAATCAGATGATGCCACTTTCCAGAAATATTGCCATCCAGTGAGGAATGGCAGGGAATGTCACCCCCACTGGTTACAGCACTGAGGGTGAGTGTTGGGGAACCCAGGATAATGGACGTTGTGTCCACAATCTAAGGGTCCCTCCCTTATTCTGCGTGTTCTGGAAAGACAGGGATGTTACCACTTTCAGGAGAAGAAAAAAGGAGGTTGTATAGAAGGAGAGCAAAAGAAGGGTAAGTATAAAAGAAAGAACATGACAAGGAAGTAAAGGAGAGAAACATGCTGCTGCTGATGATGATAAAGGTAGACTTGGTAGCCAGTACCTGCTGGGCCCTCTTCTAAGTGCCCTGCGTGTGTTAACTCATTTAATCTTTACCGCAATTGTATGGGGTACGTACCATTTCTATTCCTACTTCACAAACAAGGAAACTGAGGCCCAAAGGGGTTAAGTGTCAATAACTTGCCTCTGGTCACACCCCTAGAGGTTTAGAGCTATAGGTAGAGGAAGGTGAGGACGGAAGAAGGAAGACGGAGAGAGGTTTATGGTGTCAACTTATATTCAGCTTTTTTTCTGGAACGAAGATATGCTGCCTGACCTAATCAGAGAATCAGTCAGAATATTTATCAAGTAAATACTTATCAAGTACCAAGTGTCAGGCACTCTTCCAGGAGTGGGACGAGATAAACAAGGCAGAGTCCCTGCCCTCAGGAAGCTGAAATTCAAGGGGGAGGGAGACAGTGATTCGGGGTCTCGCAGACAACTGGCTGCAGCCCCAGCACCTCCTCTCCCTCAGGATTCCAGGGTGCTCGGCCCTCCCCGGGCTGCAGGCTGGGCAATGTGGCAGCTCTGGTGGCACACTCCTTGGTTGTCATGGGTGTTGGTAGGACTGAGATTCTCAGTCCTCATCAGGGATGCCAGCAGGCTTGCCTTGCCTCCCTGTGCCCCTCCTGCCCCTCTACTCCCTGGACTTGACCTCTTTCCCGCT
>NW_006775104.1:640442-665735 GCF_000442215.2 Lipotes vexillifer | reverse complement strand
CTTTCCCTCTTACAGGTCAGCCAGGATGGCAAAGCGCTGCTGGATGTGCTGCAGCGTCCCCTGAGTCCTGGGAACTCCGAGTCCCTCACGGCCACAGCCAACTACTCCAAGGCAGTGCACCAGGTGCTGGACGTGGTGCATGAGGTGCTGCACCACCAGCGGCGGCTCGAGAGCATCTGGCAGCACCGCAAGGTGCGGCTCCACCAGCGGCTGCAGCTCTGTGTCTTCCAGCAGGACGTCCAGCAGGTAACAGACTGCTTCCCTGAGCCTGGCATCTGTCTCAGGCAGGCAAGCAGGCAGGTGGCACAAGTCCCTGACCTAGGTGATCAGGCCTGGGAACGCCTGATTTATGGAGGGAGGAGGGCAGTTCAGCCCCCAGCTTCACCCCTCCACACCATCCGGACTTGTTAATTGATGCTTCTCACTTAAGCAGCTTTACAGACAGGCCTTCTCACCCTCTGGTGTTGTGAAGGGAGGCTCAATCTGAGAGACAGCAGTTCCTTGCAGTCATGACATTGTTTTCTTTGGGGGAAGCTTGACAGTCCCTCAGGCATGAGCTCTCTGGACAGCTCCAGGTCCTAGGGGGTTATCTGAGTGCTGTCGGAGCTGGACCCACAATGTGCCCACTTCTCAATCAGGGATGCAGGTGGCCTGCTAGAGTTGGGGTGTGGTGGGGTACAGGGCCTTTAGGGGATTCTTTGGCAAGCTTGGATTTGGGAAACTACATTTAAAACAAGGGCTGTTGATAATTGTATGTTCTGTGATTAGAGGTTACTCCTGGCTTAATCTGTTTTTTGCGTTATTATAAGAGTCACAGCATTTTTCTTTACCACAAATAATAAAGAAATTGTTGTTTCTAACTATGAAAGGACAGCCTTGCCACAAATGCCCTTTTGGATGAAGTGACACATTCTTTTTTCCTCATACTTCTCTGTCTGTCTCTTTGGGGACCCCTGGGAGCTTTTCTTTGAGGACTGATAGCTGGGGGAGAGGGAGAGCTTGTTGGGAGCTGGAGACGGAAGTTAAGGTTTAACATCATCTCCCTGCTGGTTCACTGTGAGAGGCAGGAGTGGGAGCGCTCGTGTTCTCAGACTTTTCTGTGGCCACCTCATAATTTCAAGATTATACATATAAAATAACATTTCACTGTCCTTCCACACCTCCTGCGGTATTGACCAGGTGTCATCGAAAAGTGTGTCGAAATATACATGGAAAATTGAGAGCCAACTGGACATGTCTTTGGACAGCTGTTGTTGGGGGGCCATTGTACTGGGTATCCTGTGATGGAGACAGGTTGGAAGGAGAGCGGGGCATCCTATCAGGGGTCGTGACGCCCTCTGGGTGTGGGGTCACCGCCGTGCAGTCAGTCCCAGGAGTAGACAGGCCTTCAGGAGTGTCCCCCGTTCTTGGGCTGCCCTAACTCCTTTGTAGCCCCTTCCCCCGGCTGGGGCAGTGATGAGTCATCGGAGGCGACACTTCAGCCTCAGGAGAGATGGGCACTGCTTATGTGCTGGCCCCAGCTCTGAAACCCTTGTGGGGCTTGCTGGGGATGGAGAAGCAAATGCATCAGTTGTCTGCTCCTGCCATCTGGAATTGTTCAGATCAACGTATCATCTCTGAGCACAGGAGAGCACAGGGTTGGTCTGTGATTGGGACAGAGTTAGGTGCCAGCCTCCAGAGGCACACAGAAGGTGTTACCACTTCAGTGAACTTTGAGTGACTTTTGGAGATTTCTGGGCCATGGATTGTGCAGCTTCCTTGGTGTGCTCTTTGTCTCCCTGCTGTTTTCATGGCTGTTGTACTAGGACGGGCACTGGAGAGGGGCAGAGGTGCTGCAAGGAGGGTGGGTGAAAGGCTTCCCCATCAGGAGGGCAGCATCCAGACTCGGACCCTCTGGGAACAGCTGTTATCAGACTTTTCTGTGGCCATCTTGACATCTACACTAAAGCTGGGGAAAAGTATAATAAAACTACACTGGTGGCTGTCCTACATCATGCTCTAAAAATGAGAGCATTTCTGGAATGGAGGCCCTATCAATTCATCTCTACAAGATGAATCACATTGTTGGCACTCACCAAAAGCAAGTAGAAGATTATGAGGTGGATGTAAAGGGGTTTGGATTTTCCACGAGGACTGAATTCCCCAGGATGACTGATTCCATTGTTCTTTTCGGGACATGAGAATGTGACTTCTGAGGACACGACGTCATTCACCCATTGTCCGGCTAACTCTCACTCACCAAATATCTGACACTGGAACAGATGCACGAAGAAAAATGTGAAAACCAAGGGCTACGAAACCTGGTGTGGGTTTCAAATGCTTCCTGACACCCAAGCGTGCGTTGATGCCTGACCGGTGTCAGAGTTGGCACTTCAAAGAGTGCTGAATATAACTCACTCACTGGTTCCAGTGATGGACTCAGACTCTGGTCTCCTGACTCCCAGCCATACAGGAGCCTGTCCTAGTTTTCAGAATCAGACTGGACAAGCAGTTTCCCTGCTCTGTGCTCCCACGGTTTTATTTAATAATACACAAACACACGCAAACAATAATGTTAACTCAAAGGTTAAAGTGCTATTGGAATTTTATAAATTTATCATTTTTTATTTTGCATGCTTCATCTCTTCTTTTGCAGTATCTCCTTGAAAGCAGAAGCCATGGCTGCTGCTGTCTGGCGTGAAGCTGGGGTTCTCTTTATATTTGCTGACTTGAGTTGAAATTATTATTGGAGGCCCCCTGTTTCTGCTTCTGTGAATTAAACACCATCTAACCCTCCCTCCCAGCCCATCCAGTAGCTGCCAGTGAGTAGCTGCAGTCTGTTTGCAGGAATTGTGATGTGAAAGTCCGAAGGTCCCAGGTATTTCCTAACAGCCCGGGCAGAGGAGTCGGGGACATAACATCAGTGCTACAAAGTATCCTGGTACTCATCAGCTATTCAGCAAGCATGGGTCTGGGCAGTGGGCCCAGCACCGCACTAGGTTCTGGCAAGATTCCTGGTTAGGTAGAAAGGCAACAAGACATACACACTTGAAAATAGAAAGGTCCGTGCTACCTGAGCATGCCAGGCAGTGTGCAGGGCAATAGAGTGTTGATGGGACACTTACAGACAGAGGTGTGAAAAGTCAGAGTTGGTGTCTTGAAGGAGGAGAGAATTGATTGACCCATATAGTCTGGATCCAAGACTCTTGAGCACATTTGGGGTCTAGAGATGTTTACTCTGCAGCCTAAGTGGGAAGCTTGTGAGCGAGCATCGGTGGCTAGGGCAATACAGCATTACGGATAAGAGCATGGACTCTGGAGCCAGATGGCCTGAGTTTAAATCCTGATCTGACAAGTCTTAGCCATGGGACCTTGGGCAAATGGCTTCACTGCTGCTGCTTCAGTTTCCTCACCCCTAAAATAGGAACCATCACATACCTATCTCATTGGACTGAAGGAGGTGCAAGCACAGTACCTGCCTAGCATGTAGTAGATCCTCCAGCAGTATTGTCTCAGTTTAGTCACATCCTCTTTGAGTGGTACTCGGGTGTCTCCTGAGTCTGATGAGTTCCATTTCATTCAGTGATAAAATCTCAGAATTGCCAGGGACCTGGAAGAGCAGTCAGTCTCACCTACTATAGGGTCAAGAAAATTGAGGCCCAGAGATGTAAAGCAACTTGGCCATAACCACACAGCTAGTTGATGGTAGTGCCGGGACCAGAAGCTAAGTCGTCTGGCTCCCAGTCCAGGTGTCCTACAGAAAAACCACACAAGAGATGAGCCAGGCGGACAGCGATGGAGAACAGAAGAGAGACAGGAGGGACACACAAATACTAACGTAGAGAGGGGAAAGACAGACCACATACACACATCCTGAAACAGGGAGAGAGAAGGAGAGACGGAGACAGACAGTGGAGGATGGGAAAGAAAGGGAGAGAGATTTAAAGGCAGAGAGCAGAGAAACAGACACACCTGGGCTGGGAGGAGAAAGAGAAAGAGGAAGGTCAGGGGAGAGACAGAAGAGAAAGAGAAAGAGACAGGGACTCCTGCTAGTGGAGAGACGGGGGAGAGCCAGCCAGCCTCTCCCCACCCGACTCCTTGTCCCATTGCCATTTCTGGGGGTGGTCTTTTCCCAAATAAGAATACCTTGCCTAAAGCAGAGTAAAGCAGAGAGGTTGAAACCAAAGATAGACACCAGTAAATTTCTGCCATTTAAATATCTGCAGCCAGAACTGGCCTGACACATCATCCCTGTACTAGCTCTCCCTTGGTTCCCAAAAAGTGTCCTCTTCCCCTCTGGGCTTTGAGGCAATGGAAATAAGTCTCTAAGGATCAGACTGGAACTTGGGTCCATTAAGCTGCAGAAAGGCATAGATAGAGTGCATCTACCATAGCATTGCTAGTGGAATAATTTTCAGTCCTGTTGTTTTTCCAGTTTAGAGTGGAACAGTACTAAGCAACAGCCATAAGAGCATCTATGAGAGCATCAGCTGACCTCCGCCTTCTGTCTGTTCTTCTCTCCTAACCCTGTGGCTCCCCACAAGAATAAAGGACTCCTTTCAAGCCCAGATAGACCTGACTTTGCTGAGAAGAACAAGGAGTAGCTAGTCTTGATCTTTCTAGTAGATGCAAACTCCATTCCATTTTTTCATAGCCAGAACAGCTGTCGTGAGCATCTCTGCAGGCATCTGTTCCACCTCCCTTTCTTCTCCCTCCGTGTGGTGCAAGAATAAATTGGTAAAGTGTTTTGGAACACCTGTGTGCAAGGCCCTGTACTAGGAGTTGGAGGTCTCTGGCCCAAGAGGAGACATATATACCCGAGGATGTATGAGTGGCACGTGGCTATCTGGGTTCGGGGCCAAAGAAGCAAGACAACAATGGGCTGGTGGAGTCAGAGCAGAGAAAGTTCCCTGTGGGTGGAATGGCATTTGCACTTGTGCTTGGAGCTCAGGCAGAGGAGACGAGGATGGTATTCCTGGGGAAGGCCAGGAAGTGGAGAGCTAAGTTATAGCCAGGGGACAGGAAGAGGAAATCTAACTGAGTGCCTACTCTTGGCAGCGATAGAGGGAGGTCAGGCTGGAAGGGTTAGGAGTGGACTTGGTGGGGTGGGTGGGACATTACCCATTTGAGGCTCCAGTGCCTTCCCTTAAAAGTAATGTGTTTTGCTTTTACGCCGTCCAAAGGTGAGCGAGGGAGGGGCGGTGCTGTCAGAATTTTCTGGCTCAGTGATCTTCCATTCTGAATGAGTGTATTAATATTAAAGTCCATAGTTCTTGTACTACAAATGAATCTCACCTGTTTCCATCAGGTTTTTCTGGAGCCTCCCGTGGAAAATTATAGCTTTTACTGTGTCAGCTCTTGCCTGCCAAAGAATGTGTAAAAAGGATTTGAGAGTAATTTTTTTAAAACTCCATATATTCAATCTTTTGCTAGCTGTAGTGACTAAAGCCCCTTAATCATACTAAACCAGTTTGGGCATTGTATAATCCAATTAACAGCTTTGCATAATAAAAGGTGAGCACTTTGGGTTACAAACAGCATGCTTAGTTAGAAAAAAGTGACTGGAATGACGATGGGTCTAGAAAAGAACTCTTCTTATAAGAAGGAACGATTAAAGCATCTAAGAAGGAAAATGCTCAATCAGGGCATAGTCCCAGATAGATGAGGGAACATACACAAGGGGGAGCCATCATCAAAAATCTGAAATGCTGACTAGTTAGGTACTTGGTGGGTATGTTGGGGAGAAGATTCAAACATCAGAGGGATGGTTGGATTCCAACCCTGAGATCTGGTTCCTGGGATTAAATGTGCCCATAAAAGTTTTATAGTTCATAGCTCAGGATTCATCATCTTTATGAGCAATTGAGCATCTAATCACTTCACTTATCTTAATTAATCTTCCAACACTATGAAGCAGGTGATACTTTGGTCCTCATCTTATCAATACTAATGAGGAAATTGAGGCTTAGAAAGGTTAAGTAAACTTACACAAGGTCACACAGCTAGTGGCAGAGGAAGGCTATAAACCCAAGTCCACTGAATCTCTAGGTCCATGCTCTTAGCCTCTGTGCTATGCCCTGGGCACTGTGTTAAGTGGTGGGAATGCAGAGAGACAGGGATCCTGCCCTTGAGGGGTTTATAAGTTAGTGCAGGGCTCAAAGGGCCCTGATAGATTGCTTGGTCCCAAGGGATCAGACTTGCCGTATAGCCGCTGACAGCTGAGATTCACCCCTAAACTCCCTGTCCAGGAAGACCCACACAGGCAGTAATACTCACACGCAAACACTCTTTCCCACCTGCTCCATCATTATAAAATGGCTCTCTACAGTTATTTAGCTCTAACACAAATGTCCCTAAGACAGGCACTACCCATTCTCACTTGTTTTTCATAATTATGTTAACTCGGTGTTGCTGGTGCTTTTCTTTGCAACATATATCTTGCATAATGTCCATTTGCCCATGGTCGTATTTAGCAGTGTTAAAGTTCTCAATTAAGTTTTGATGGTGATAATCCAATCATTCGAATACATTCAAGTAGATAATAGATGATTCTTTGGGCAGGGTGAGTGTCCAGAAAGTGAGCAGGGTTGAGGCTTGGCTGCATTGGGGGAGGAAGGGAGGGGAGAAAGAGAGGGCTCTCCTGGTCAGGGTTGCTTTCTGATTGGAGTGAGGATGGGGAAACTTTCTCATCTGCCTCTTTGGTGTCACTGATCTCAGAAGTGACATATAGTAGGAGGCTGGTACCAGAGGGTCTGTTCCAGTCTTCTCCATGTATCCTCCAGCTAGAATTGGCAGGTCTGGGAAATGGGCTTCAGAGGCCTGCTCCTGATTTGCTGAGACGCTCCTGCCTGGAATTTCATGGACCCTTCACGTTCTGTACCTCACCCCCATTCCTCTCTGCCCTGCTTTCTGCCTTCTCTTCCATTCCCCATCATGGCCTTTCCCTGGGGTGCTCACTTTGATTTTCTGAATGCACACTCTGTTCTGACTGAACAGTCATCCTTCTGTGATGATTACCTTCCAAGGAAGGACCTGGGTGCCTCCATCTGGCAGGGTTGGGAGGCCGGTGGGTCCTGGGAGGCAGTGAGAGAAGGTTCCTCCCCAGGAGTTACTGAGCCTCAGGGCTTTCTTGATACACAACAATTTGAAACACCTTTAATGTCCTCAATTCCTCTTTTATTACTATGTTAACAAATGACTAGACAGTCACCGTCCAAGGTCACTTCTTTCTGATAGCCCCTATGTTCGGCATGTCCTTGACCTCAGCATGCTATTTCTGGAGCTTTGAATACCAGGCTAAAGGATAAAAGACTCACACTTTATAACTAGCGGGGAACTATTGAAAGATTTTGACCAGAGAAAACAGGTAATCAGAGTGAAGGTCTGAGGTCATTTAGTGCCAGAGGAGGACTGTGTTTGATGCTCCTCAATCCTGAGGGGAACAGGGGCAGGACAAGAAAAGGAATACAGTTTTGGATAAAGAGGTTAGTCTTAAACTCGGCAGGGGAACTCGTTTTAGGGGGACTCAGTTTCAGACCCCTGGCATTAAGATCATCTGGGCAGAGTAGGGTCTTGTTAAGAACAGATTATCTGACCCTACTCTATACTTTTTGATTCAGAATCTGTGGGTAAGGTGGTGCCTAGGTTTTAGAATGAACCCCAAGTGATTCTGAAGCGGTCTAAAGTTTGAGAACCTCTGACTTGAGAGATTCAGTCCTTAGTGATGAAAAGTGTGGTGACACCACAAACAGGAATCAAAGGCACCATGTGAGGAGATGCTTTCAGGGAGATGTCAAAGACAAAGACAATTTCCAGTCACCTCAGCCTGTTGGGAAGGGACAGGTGTGGGCTGCCTGGGAGTGGAGGGGTCCAAGGGAGGGAGGTGGCTGGTTTCTTAGCCGGCTTCCATCCAGCATCACATTTGTCAGGGCAAAGGACTGTGGTTCTAAGGGGGAAGAGAGTCTGTACACCTGCTAATGAGTTTCAGCTGAGCCCTCTCAGAAAAAGGATGGCTTTTCCTGCCATAGCAAGACATTTATTTTGATCATACTTGTTCCAAAGAGGGGACAGAAAATGAATTGGTGGTAATTGGCCATTTCAAGTGGTACCCGCATGCTCTCCAGTCTCAGCTGACGGGGAGCGGGGTGGTGCCGGCAGAGAATGAGCTGCTCCCCTTCAGAACTAGTGCTCAGTGTGCTGTGCAAGGAGACAGAAACGGTGATTTGACGGCTGTCCTGGGCGCTCACACACGTCCCGCGCACTTGAGCTTTTAACAGAGCAAAATGCGTGTGGACACCGATGGCATGCCAACTCTCCTTCCCGACCTCAGAATATCGGCCTCTACAGGGTCGGGGCTGGGCACTGGGAAGTAACAGCTGAGGGGCGCCGTTCTTCAGTTTACTGAACACAACAAAGCGCCTTTTGCCCGTTTTATCGTGGATCAAACTATGCCACAAACTTAATAACATATTTCAAATAAGATGATGGATCAGAGAGAGCCAGGGAGGGAATCAGAGAGTTGGGATTCTGATTTCACAACTATTTGCCAGACAGCTCCGTTTCCTTTAATGGTTTTTGCCCTTTATCACACAGGAAGTTCTCACATCAGGTTGAGTTCACTCACTCATTTATTCAGCAGATGCTCTCTGAGAACATAGCAGTGAACCAAACAAAGCCCCTGCCCGTGTGGAGCTCACATTCAGGAGGGAGAGAACACCATCACAAACAAACAAATATGTCATAGGTGCTAGAATGACAAAAGGTGAGCTGAATGAATAAGCCATGGGGTGTGTTTAAGAAGAGATTCCAAGCATGTGAAATGGGACCTACAAAGTCCTTGGGACCAGAATGAGCTGGGTGCATTCATGAAAATAGGAGAATGGCCAGAGTACCTGGTGAATAGAGAGGAGGGAAAAGGAGTAAACAGTTTGAAGAAATGGGCTGGGTCCAGATCACATCAGGCCTTATAAGCTGTGGAGAGAATTTGGATTTTCTAAGTGTGATAGGAAACAGTTGCAGAGTTTCGATAAGAGGAATGTCATGACTTGATTCTTGTTGAAAGAAATGTTATATTTAAAGATCTGGCTACTGTGTGGAGGGAGTAAAAGGAGGAAGACCACCTACAGGGCTGATTGGGTGAATGAGAAAAGATGGTGGCTGGGACTAGGGTGGTTTTGATGGAAATCAGTATACAGGAAAGAGTAAGTAAGACAGGCTTGCAGCTAAGCAGTGAGCTGACACAAGGAAAACTGGGAGAGGAGGGGAGAGGGGCAGAAGGGAATAAAGAGCTCTGTTTTAGATATGTTAAACTTAAGGTGCCCATTATAAACCAAACTGGAGAGGAAGAGTAGGCAACTGGGTACATGAGTCTCAGTCTCAGGAGAGAATTAGGGCTGGAACTGTGAATATGGAAATTACCAGCACATAGATGATATTTAAAGCCATGGAACTGGGTGAGATCATCTAGGGAGTAAGAGAAGAGAAAGAAAAGGTCCGGGGATGAGCCCTCAGCTTTCCAATATTTAGAGCCTGGGAAGACTAGGAGGATTCAGAAAAGTAGACAACAGTGGACATCAGTGAGCTGGGGGAATCCTCAGTGAGATGGCGTCTCAGGAGCTAAGGAAGAGGTGTTCCCAGAAAAGGGAGGCTCTTCCTTTTAAGCGGGGCTGAGCAAGGTGGGTCTCTCTGCAGGACGGGAGGGCCGCAGTGGTCCAGGGAGGTTCAGAGTGGAGTGGGCTGAGGATGGCTTTGGTGGGAGGGCACCTCAGCACTGGGAGTCCTCAAGGAAGGGTGGTCCAGAGCAGAGCGAGGAGGGAGTTCCCGTGCAGGAGCAGCCTGGTGCAGGTGTCGGAGCCCAGGCAAGGTGAGCAGAGCAGAGAAGGGTGGCCTGGCATAGGTTTCAGGTGCATAGGTGCAGACAATGAGCAGGTCAGGGAGGTCATCCCCGAGGGGCAGGGGCTGTGCAGTGTCACAGCCTGGGCAGAGGGAGGAGGGCATCCATGCCGGGAGGGCAGCCCAGCTTAGAGGATTGGAATCCAAACAGGCTGAGGAGGTGTCCACACAGGGGGCTGCCCAGAGGAAGTTTGCTAGGAGGTGGTCTTGGAATCAAGCCCTGAGGAAGGGAAAGGGAAGAAGGAGGATTAGACAGAGTGAAGCTGAGCTGCAGCGTCATCTCAAGGGAATCCTCAGCCAGCCCTACCGGGCGTTCGGAAGATCGACTCAGGTTGGGGAGTGAAAACTGGGTCTTTATACTCGGGAGTCTGTCATGGGCACGGATCAATGTAAGAAGGGGCTTTGGGCAAAGCCACTCTCTTCAGCCCAGGGTAATAATCCCCAAAGGGGACTGATACCCGAGGCTGTCTGCCTGCTGGTGAAACTCTCAGCAGGGTGGTAAAAAGTCCTTTGTGGCACGTCACAGCATCTGCCACCTCCGTGGTCTCAAACTACCTCCTTCAAATACTTAGTAATCGCAAAGGAATAAGAGTGACTTTCTAGAAGAAGGCTGGAAGACACCGCCCTGACCCAGTGATCAAAGTTAACATCATGTGTAATGGGGGAAATTCAAATTATATCCCACCTGATAGAATGCAGTGGGAAGAACAAGAATCATTTCTGTTATTCCTGATTCCAGTCACGAGGAAACATCAGACAAACCCAAACTGAGGGACATTTTGTAAAGTAATAGACCTGTAACTATTAAAAGTGTCAAAGGCAGGAAAGTCAAGGGAAGCCTGAGGGACTCTTCCAGATTAAAGGGACAACTAAGCATGACACATGCTTCTGGCCTGCATCCTTTTCCTCTAAAAGTCAGTGTTGGGACACATGGGAAAACTTGAGTAAGGTCTGGGAATCAGATGGTAGCGTTGCTGCCAGAACCATTTGGGTTTGAATCCTGACTCCACTATTTAGTAGCTGTGTGAGCTCAGGCAAGTTAACTAACCACTCTGAGATTCATTTTCTTCATCCAAACCTGGGGATAATAATTCTCACCAGCCCAGGGTTGTGGTGAGATAGCATAGATGAGATGGTGAGCGTGTGCCCTGGCCTAGGGCTGGACAAAGAGTGAGCCCTCCATAGCCTTTCCTTCTGAGGAGGGGAACTGCCCTACCCTCAATGTAACAAAATCATGAAATATTTGTGTTGGAGGGAGATTTAGGGAGATGATGTGATCCAACAGTCTCATTGGAGAAAGTGAGGTTCAGAGGGGAGAAGGCACACACCCAGCTGGGCCACAACTGGTTAGGGGCAGAGCTGGGGTGAGAACCCAGGTTCCTCTGTAAGTTACGGTGTCTTTAATTTAGAATGATCATGATGTTACCACATTTTAATGATGCTTTAGGAACCTAAAGCACTTACATATTAACAGAGCTTAGACACCAACTTAAAACTTTGTGCAAAGGTGGTTGCCTCTAAATGCAGGGGCCTCCTGCACTGGGCTGGGAGATCCTTGAGGTCTTCTCCAACACTAAGATTCTATCATGTTAGAAGAATCCAAAAAATCAGAGGCCTGGGACAGAAAGCAGCTAGGCCCTTGATTTTCTCCCATTAACTCGGTTGTATTCATGGCCACTGTTCAGAAAATATCAATAGTTCTCTTCAAAAGGACTTTTCTCTTCTCCTTAGCAGCTAGAAAGGACTGTCTCCTCCCCTGAAAAGTACTCTGTCTTGATTGTATGCTGGTTGGAATAAACACAATTAGATGAGGAAGAAAGGGAGTGATTAGGGAATTATGCGTAATGGCTGTTAGATTGGCTCCCAGATCCGGTTCAGGATGTGAGTATCTCTCTTGGAAAAGGCTGTTCTGGGAAAGGACTAATTCCGGTTGAAAAGTTGGGGCATGAGAAAGTAGGAAGAGCTTTACACGTTGTTTGCAAGACTGCCTGCCTGCCTTCGGGGGGAGCAGTCCCAGGCTGACCAGGGCCGTTGTTTCCAGTGATGGGGCAAAGATCAGGCCTCCGGCTGAACGCGCTGGCACAGCTTCTCCCAGGACAGTAGGCAGCCGTATTGGCACTTGACAACTCACGGCTATAAACATTCATTGAGTATCTTCTGAGTGTGCGGTGCTGATGGGGACACTGGGGGCAGGCGAGGGATGAAAGGGCAGGATACAATGGTGAAAACCCCATACTTCTTTGGGAGCTACCTACCTGCCAAGTGGGGCAGTGGAGAGAGGGTGGATACACACAAAGGGAGAACTTTGAACGCAGGCTGTGAGAGGTGCTAAGAGTTACCTATCTGGGGAGTACGGAGCTGGAGACATTCACCCCAAAGTTGTGTGTTGGGGCAATGAGTTTTGAGTTGAGTTGAGTTCAACATATCTCACACAAACCCCTCTGTGCTGAGTACCATGCTATGTCTAGGAATCACAGGGAGGTCGGAGTCTAGTGGGAGAGACCAGCCTGTGGGCCATAATTGTGGTTTGAATAGAACAGAGAAGAGTGACACCACCCCAGCCTGAGTGGATTGTTAAAGAGAAAAGGCCTTCCAAAACTAGAGTTTGAGATGGCACTTAAAAGATGAGTAAGAAGGAGCCTGGGAAGTGGATATAGGGAGAAAAAAGAGATGGACATTTCAAGTGAAGTGAAAAATAGCAAGAACAAAACTCAGGAGGTGAGAAGCAGTTTTGGGGGGTGTTGAGAGGTGGGGCAGGAACTCATTGGAGGTGGGGTTGGGAGGGGTGGACCTGTCGCGGAGGACTTTGCATGTCAGGTTAAGGGGCCCCTCAAAAACTATACCCCAGTGAAATGCCTTCAAGAGCGCAAGGTTTAACTCCATGTAAGCCTAATTTATATTCTTCGGGTGGATTTTGTGTCCCTAACTTTTTTTTTATCACTAGGATCTGGCTATATTAGAAATTCATAATTTACTTTTAAACCTTAGTGTATAAAATTACTCCTTTGAAATTAAAGGCACATCTTGCCAGAATGAGATTGACAACTATCACTGGGTGCTACTTCCCACTCAAGTTCAGAGGCACACCTGTCATTTATCAAAACCAGAGCGTGGGGCTTCCCTGGTGGCGCAGTGGTTGAGAGTCCGCCTGCCGATGCAGGGGACACGGGTTCGTGCCCCGGTCCGGGAAGATCCCACATGCCGCGGAGCGGCTGGGCCCGTGAGCCATGGCCGCTGAGCCTGCGCGTCCGGAGCCTGTGCCCCGCAACGGGAGAGGCCACAACAGTGAGAGGCCCGCGTACCTCCAAAAAACCCCCCCAAAACCAAAACAACAACAAAAAACCCAGAGCGTGAGTATGAAAATTGAAAGAAAACTTAACAAAAAAATCTGTCATCTTTGTGCTATCCCTTGTGACTCACTTGCTTCTGTACCAGTGACAAGTTCCTCTTCCTGGGGGTCAGGCTTCCACCTGCCTCTGCATCACCCCCAGGCCCCATCGCCAAATCCTGGCTGCTCTCTCCCCTAAATATTACTGAAACCTGTCTCTCCACGGACACTGCCACTGGCCTCGCCTGAGCTACCATCGCCTCTTGTCAGGATTTTCGCAGGAACCTCCTGTTTTCCTACCTCCGTTCCTGTCTTCCAACAACTGATTCTCCACAAAGCAGTCAGAGCAATAATTTTTAAATGCAGGTCTGATGGTGTCTTTCTCCTCCTTCAGCCCTTCAGTGGCTCTTAGGCTAACACTGGAGTCAGACTCAGCACACCAGGGCTCAGCTCTACCTGGTGCCTGCCGCCTCGGGGCGCATTTCCTACTTACACCTACTCAAACCATGCTGATCTTTTCAATTCCTAATTTGGTTAAGTCCTACTGTCTCTCAGGCCTCACTTCTTCAGAGTGGGCTTCGCTGACCGTTGGCACTTTTCACCCTTGCAATTAATGATGAATTGTGATCTCATATCTAGTGCTCGTTAGCCACCTAGACTGAGTTCCTGGAGTCAGGGCTGAGCCTGCCTTGTTTAATCCTGCACGCTGGGCTGTCCTAGTGCCTGGCTCTAGGCCACCATGAGGCTAATAATAAATATCTATTTGAATATGTGAATAGTCGTAGCCCACATGTGCTTCTCTGCATCCTGAAGACTCTCCCTTCAGACAAAAACAAAAGGAAAAAACCTCCTATTGTTGGAAACACTTAAATACCAATTCAAAGCCATCAGTAGGTATGATTAACTATCATCCTGTACTATCCTAACTACAACTGATAATTGACTATTTTAAATAAGATCTTTTAGATGAGAGAAATTACATAGGGACCAGCTAATAAGGGGTACCTTGATGGGTGCTTACACTTTGATAGGGTCCAGGGTAAGGCTAGAAACTCAATTTATTCTTCAACCAGTGATGTTCAGATTCTGGGACTCACCAGACTTCCGATGCTGCACATTAATTTACAGTGTGTCACGTAATTGTCAGGCACCGCCGGTGTCTGTTCAGAAGCACATTTCTCTGCTCTGCAGTCCACGTAGGAAGCTGGATTGTGTTCCCAGGGTTGGGAGCCATGAAGTCAAAGGTCAAGAGAGCATATGGCCTAAGTATTTGTACCGGGCCATGCTGGCTCTAAAAGAACTCTCTGAAACAAAATTGTCAGCAATCAACATTTTGAACAGTGCATCATATATTGATTCCCTTTCTCTGTCCTCAGATGCTTTTTCCGTCTCTATATATTACTAAAGTAATCTTGTTCACCTCCTAAATCATTTGCTTTTGTTTTGTTAAATTGATTTCCCTGCAGTCCCTGACCCCGCATTGAGGTTGCATGTGTTTTCCGCACAGCTCCAGTTCTAATGGCAGAAGCTGTACTAAATGGAGGCAATGTAACATCACAAAGTTATGTTTAAACTAAGTAAAACCCTCTCAAATATGAAATAGTTTTTTAAGTGGTTAAGGTAGAGCTGATTAAGTAAACTGTCACTAACTGAAAACTAATTGACATTTTAAAGAAAGCAAAATAAACAGAAAACAAATTGCTTTTTAAAAAAAGTTTAAAAGTTGTGAAAGCACCCCCAGGGAGTATAAAAGCTAACCATTTGTGAACTAGTAGATGAAAAACATTTCTCTCTAACCAATTTGCTTTAGAATATTATTTAGAATATTTATTAAAGCTAGAGATTAAAAATGCAAAGGAATAAAATAAAATTCATGAAAAAAAGTGCCAGACAAGCAAGTCACACTTAACTGCTCAAAACAAAAATTTTTCAAAAAATTGTAACCTGAAAATATGTCATAAATTCCAAAGCACTCATGAAAAGCTATAAGACGGCTCCTTTGTATATAAAAATTATCTCCAAGCTTCAATTCGTTCTCAAAACGGGATTAATAAAAGTTTAAATATGCATAAAAATTATAAAACTACGCTATCCATGGTACACAATATACGAGAAACTTTGTGACTAGAAATGTTTGTCTTTGACCTTGCATGCTGACACCCATCATCCCTGTCCGGTTTCAAATGGGATCAAATTGTGGCAAATCAAGTAAAAATGCACTCTCCTGACTTTTGTTGCTGAAATAGCACCATAAGTAACTCAAGAGAAAAGTAGGCTCTTCTTTATTTTAAGAAAAGAATATCTAAACTTCCTTTCAGTGCTGCCTTTCAGAGTTTGCAAAAGGTAAAAATTCAGTTCATTTACTATTGCAATTTCTTTTTACAGATGTGCCTCCAGAATATTAAAAAAATATTGCCAGAATTTGTTAAAGTGTTTAAAACCTTTTTAAAATTGAAGTATAGTTGATTTATAATATTGTGTTAGTTTCAGGTGTACAGCAAAGTGATTCAGTTATATATATTTTTTTTCAGATTATTTTCCATTACTGGTTATTACAAGATATTGAATATAGTTCCATGTGTTACATAGTAAATCCTTGATGCTAAAGTGCTTAAAATCTTTACACTAATGTTTAGATAAAGTCATTTTTGCAAAAGCCTTTTTTTCTTCATTTTAGTGGACAATTACCTGACCTGGCTTTGTACCATGCATTTTTGTTAAACCTCATTTTTATATTCATATGTGCATTTCTCTAACCAATACCATCTTGGTATGGCTCTATGATACTGCCACCTAAGACTTTGAAAGTTCCATACTTTTTACAATTGCAGGCATAAATTTATCTCAGTGTCAGAGGAAGTGAAGCCAAAGGCTAAATTCCTAGAAACAGAACTCTCATGTCTGCAGTCCAGGCAATGATTTGGTCTCTCTGCTTGCCACAGGGCAATCTGTAGAAAAAAACAGAATTAAAGTGCCCTTTTAAACAGGGCTCGTTCATCTAAATCATTTTCCCAAAAGTCATTCTACAGTCTGAGAAAGCTAGTACCTCATTAATCAAATGTTTAGTTGACGTTGACTGTAGTAGGAATAGAGTGGACTTAGTTGAGTCTTGGCAGGATCTGCAGCGGGTGTGTCTGTGCTGTAATGCTGATTCAATTGTGGCCATCTGATTTAGTGAGTGCCAACTCCTCAGGGCCCAAATGAACTGCTTCCCTTCTCCCTGGGAGGCACATGTTTTTGTTGGGTTATGTGGGCAAATGCAAAATGGGCTAAAGGCTTTGATCCTCCCTACATCTCGAGGCTTTTACTAAGGGCTTTCCACTCCCCCGTCAAGTACCCCTCAGGACAACATATTTTCTCAGCTTCTAAGCATCGCCTCACTCACCCCTCTACTGCTCCAGCCACCTCTTTTCTAGCTTCTCACAACTCCGAGGAGAGTGTCTTGAGGCCAAATCACTAGACCTTAAGCCTGGAGAACATGGAGTCTCTACTGCTACCCAAGAGCATCATAGATACTAAAGACCTTACTTTATTTTGTTGGTTGGTTGGTTGGTTGGTTGTTGGCGATTGGAGGAGAAAGGTGGAAAGGAGCCAGAGAGGGCAGTTGTCCTGGTGATCAGCTCTCTTGAGCGTAGCTCCAGTTAGGGACTGACTACTCTGGATTTTGCTCCCAAGATTAGGAAGGGAGTCCCAGGAGAACAATGAGGTGGGATCCCCATGACTTGATGCCACTGCCATGAGCATTTGTATGGTGGAGTGAGTGCCAAGGAACTGCCCTGACCTGACACTGCTTAATTTCCTGCAAATGTGTCTGACTTTATATGGTTGGAGTCAAAGTGGTGAGAGGGTTAAACTGTGCCTGGCGGTATGTGTAACTTGTTTAAAATAATGGGCTAATTAAGGCTGAGAAGACTGAGAAAGTGATGAGGGGATATTCTGGAGATCAAAGGGGAAGAGCTGAACTTAGTTAAGGGTGGGATTGTTGTATTGCCAATGACAGTAATGAAATCCCTGTGTCCACCGTGGATTGAACATTTACACCTGGACTGCTGCTTTCTGATTGGGACGGGCAGGGAGTTTAATAGCCTAGCAGTCACACATGTTGTCCTGTGTCTTTTGCCAAGAAGTCGTTGTTTCTGTCTTCCTTCTCTGACTAGGTGTTAGACTGGATTGAAAACCACGGCGAGGCCTTTCTCAGCAAGCACACAGGAGTCGGGAAGTCTTTGCATCGAGCCCGGGCCCTGCAGAAGAGGCACGATGACTTTGAAGAGGTGGCTCAGGTGAGATGCTGTGTATGGTTGTATGCGTGTGTGGAGCGGTGAGGGAGACCAGGGCTGTGGCTTTGGTGTTTGGTGGGGCACGTTGGGTGGATAGCCCATGGTTTCTGGGCTGCCTTCCCGCCTGATGCAAGGAGACCCTTGTCTGCTCTAGGATCACTAGGTTGAGTGGTAAATTAGTATTTTGTCAACTGTGATCAGTTGCAGTAGAATGAGTAAGGCAGGGAAGGGGCAGCTGGGAAAGGTATCACTAAGGGATGGAGAGGTGGATCCTGCCGGAGTAGCGAGGGTGACAAAGCTAGAGTTTGCCACATCACGGCTTTAGCCAGGGCTGGCTCTGATTCCATTACATAGGCAGCCCTCAGTGGGGGAGTCCTGCTGGGCATTGTCCAGAGCCCCAACCTCACCCAGGGAGGTGACCAGCCCCAGACAGATGTGAGCTGTGGGTGTGAAAGGAGAGGGCCTGCCAAGAGCCAAAGGAATCTGCTGGCGGACAGGAAGTAGTGGGAGCGGACCTAGGGGAGCTGCGAGGGATGCTGGAGGGTGAGAGGCCTGACGGAGCCAGAGAGACAGTGTCAGCAGCGACCTGAACCTGCAGAGGCAGGTAGATGAGACCCAACCTATGGGATAAAGAAAACCTCATAGAAAACCTCTGTGCACTGTTGGTTGGAATGTAAAATGGTGCGACCACTGTTAAAAACTGTATGGCAAGGCTTCCCTGGTGGCGCAGTGGTTGAGAGTCTGCCTGCCAATGCAGGGGACATGGGTTCGTGCCCCGGTCCTGGAAGATCCCACATGCCGCGGAGCGGCTGGGCCCGTGGGCCATGGCCGCTGAGCCTGCGCGTCCGGAACCTGTGCTCCCCACCAGGAGAGGCCACAGCAGTGAGAGGCCCGTGTACCGCAAAAAAAACAAACAAAAAAAACAAAAAAAACAGTATGGCAGTTCCTCGAAAAATTAAGCATAGAATTACCATATGATTCAGCAATCCCACTTCTGAGTATAGACCCAAAAGAATTAAGAGCAAGGATGTGAAAAGATATTTGTACACCCATGTTCAAGCAGCATTTTTCACAGTAACCAAAAGGTGGAAGCAACCTAAGTGTCCATCGACAGATGAATAGATAAACCAAATATTGTATATACATATAATGGAATATTATTTGGTCTTAAAAAGTAAGGAAGTATGACACATGCTACAGCTTGGATGAACCTTGAAGATACTATGCTATGTGAAATGTCAGTCACCAAAGGACAAATATCGTATGAGTCCACTTATATGAAGTGCCTAAAATAGTCAAATTTATGGAGATAGAAGGGAGAAGGGTGGTTGCCAGGTGCTGATGGGGAGTTATTATTTAGTGGGTGCAGAGTTTCAGTTTTGCAAGGTAGAGATTTTTGGAGATGGATGGTGGTGATGGTTGCACAACAGGGTGACTCAGTGCCCCTGAACTTTTAAGTTTTCTGTTACGTTTATTTTACCACGACCACCAGTACCACCACCACAAGAACAAAAACCAGCCTCATACAGGCCCAGTGTGCCTCTGGTGGACAAGATGTATTACGGACCCAAAATATCTGGGTGGCCAGGCATTCCGGTGCCTGTCCAGTCTGTTAGGGGGCATAGGCTGGAAGAGGGTCATCCAGACTCCCTGCCTGCTGAGAGTGGGCATTGTGGTACCTGGGACCATCTGTTGGAATAGAGCCATCCCATAGCTTTGGTGCCCCTGCATTCTGGCTGTCCTGTGGTTCAGCCCTCCTCACTTGGGGAGGACATCCCCAGAGCCACCCACCGCCCTGATCCAGCCCACTCCTCCTTGCTCTCTTACTGCTGTGGCCTCATAGGCAATACCAGCTGTGGTCACAGGCCCATGAGGGGGCTGTCGTTTTTGTGTGTTGTTACAACCAGACAAGCCTCGTGGACTCCCCAACCTCAACCTCATTTCTCCCAGTTGCTCCTCCACCGTCTCGCTGGTGCCTGATATGCCCTTCCCATGGGACAGTGCCTTTCAGTTAGTGCTAAACTGAAAGGCATACTAAAGAAAGAATGGACACATTTTTGAGAGCTTATGGGCCTATTAAGTGTGTTATCTCCCACCAACCCTGAACGATAGACAGTATCAGCCTTGTTTTATAGAAGACGACACTAAAGGATCAGAAAGTCCTGCAGTGCCTTTGTCATCTAGCTTGTCGGTGGTTCTGTGGGGATTTCAACCCAGGTGTGAGTCCAGACTCGTGTTCTCACCCTAACCCCATGCCGTCCCTCCTTACTGAGGTGGAGGAATTGGGTGTAAAATTCATTGCCAGTGTCCTCGTGGAAAGTACAGGGCAGGGCTCCCTGGTGGCCGCAGTGGTTGAGAGTCCGCCTGCCGATGCAGGGGACACGGGTTCGTGCCCCGGTCTGGGAAGATCCCACATGCCGCGGAGCGGCTGGGCCCGTGAGCCATGGCCGCTGAGCCTGCGCGTCTGGAGCTTGTGCTCCGCAGCGGGGAGGCCACAGCAGTGAGAGGCCTGCGTAGTACAGGGCAAAGAGCAGGAATGGGGCAGGGGAGGCTCCCCCTGTCACAGGCATTGTTTTCCCTGGTCCTGGCAACGAGTAATCTTTTGATATGATCCACTTGTCTCTGCCTCTGCTTCCTGATAAGACTGTGTCTTTACGAGAGAGAAGAGAGAGTGTACCTTCCAAAAGGCTCCTGCTTTTAGGAGGTTTTCGGAGGATGCTCACCACAAAGGGAACACCTCAGTGAAGGGCCATGAGATCACTGCATCATTCTCCTGTAAATAGGCCTCTAGAGATGGGTCTCGTAGTCTGGAAGTGAATCCTGTCTTGTTCCCTCATCCCTATTCTGGGGAAAGGTGTGGGCAGTGGAGCTGCCCAGCATCCTGGAATTGGTAGTCCACATAGGAAAACCACCTCCAGCCATGGCCAAGGCAGGTGGGTGGTCAGCAGCCACCTGCCTCAGCCCTGCTTTTTTCTGTGCAGCGTGACCATCACGCTCAGGTACTGAGAAAGGGGGCAACCCAGGCAGGAAAGGGCGCTCTTTCTCTTGCTTCTCTCCTCACTAGGTGAGGGCCGCTGGGGCGAGAGAAGTGAATTTAGTCAGGAATTGGATAATTCTTGAGTTCGTCAGAGATCAGTGACACACAGTGAAAGAATTAGAAACCTGTTCCTGGTCGTTGTGGGCTGCTGCTCATGAGATACGGTCAGGAAGGGCATCACGCATGGGGTGAAGGAGGAGACTGGGGGCGGCCGGTCAGCAGCACTACACAGGGTCATGATTCAGTGAAGGAGCCTCTTTCAGCTTCGTGATCCTATGATTCTTTGACCTGAGGCTGGTATGACAAGGGAACTCTGAGCTCCCATTCTCTGCATTCAGATTTTAAAAATTGTCTTGAGTCAAAGTAGGAAGAGAGCTGTTCCATCTGTCACCACAGGACATGTGCCCTTCTGCAGGGAAGAGCAGAGAAATGGCTACCCGTGGGGAGGGGTCCAGGGGCAGCATAAAGGCCCTGAACGAACGCCTCTCCACTCTTGGGATAGTGGGGGCACCTCTGATTCTCACCATTGCTTACTCTTTGGAGTAAAGACATTTAAGGCAGTCATTAAAATAAATACAAATGATAGCTGTGAAGAATGAATGTAGCAATTCATTATCTGTCATTAAACTTTAACTCAAATCTTGTGTTGATTAGCTCTTGAACACGTTTTAAATTCTTCAACTATCATTTGAAGGAAATGAATAAATATTTATGATCCTCCCTTCATCCTGCAGATGGCACTCTTTGAATAGCCTACGTAGAAGCCGAGCTGCGTGAGGAAAGGAGCCTCAGTCATGACAGCCTGACAGGCAGGTGGTGAGGGGCCAGGGCCAGGGGATGCACCAAGGGGCTGTCTCTACAGGTCTTTCCAGTCTAAGCTGCTGAGATTGTCCATGCTCAAATAGAAGTGCTGGGGACCAGTGGGAACCTCTCCTGCTCCAGATAGATACTTGACTCGAGTTGCCTATAAACTCATCAAATGACTCAGGCCACAGCGTAAATCAGATTTTTAAAAAACACTTATTACTTATATATACATATATATGTACATGTATATATATTATATATAATATATGTATAGTGTGTGTGTGTGTGTGTGTGTGTGTGTGTGCGTGTGTGTGTGTGTTGCATGTTAGCTGTCATTGGGAATATGAACAGGCATAGGGATGGAATTGCTACCCGTAAGAGCATAGATTTCAGGGGATAGGTGCATCCATATCTGCCCAAGAGGTAGAGTGGGCAGTGGTACTGACATTTTGTCCTGAGATATTTGCTGTGACTCAGTAGGGGAGTACTCAATTGCCTGTGGTTTAGAGAGCAGCTGTGCCTGCTGTTAGTGGTCTGCTTTATGACCTCATTATCTGAAATGCCAGACTCTCTGTAAGCTAGTTTAGTCAAAAGAGCATTCAAATATATGTTATTTAAAATCTCAAAGCACCAGGTCACATTTACGCAGCTAAGCACCAGTGTAACATTTTTGAAAGAACAGACCATTCAAAGAAAGATTTAAAGAAATGTAAAATCACGGGCACAATTAAGTACTTCATTCAATAATCTCTAGTTAGTTATTTCTCTAGCTGACCCTTGCTTTTTCTTCAAACTTGAATAGAATACATTAAAAAAAAAACCTCATTCTGAGCCTTGGGGACAAAATAGGCAAACAATGGAAGGGAAACATTTTAGTGGACCCATCAGTGACCTTTTGCCCATTAAAGATATTCAAAGTGTAATCAGCTAACCTACCAGAGTACTAAGGGTGACTAGAATAGGGTAATCCATAGAGATGGAAAGCCTCTGCCCACAGAGTTGGACAGTTCTTTCAGTTTCCATGTCCCATCAAGCCTCTGTGTTGGGCACCGTGGAAAATGAAAGAGATGCACAGTTTCTGTCTTGAGGAACTCACAGTCTAATGAAAAACATGCAGCCAGAGTATTCTAAACCTCTGAGAAGTCCCACAATAAGAGAGGAGACATAATCTTTACTCTTTTAAGGTTTTCAAGGAGTGCATCTAGTGAAACCAAGATAAACTCTTGGTTCATTTGGTGATGGAAAAAAAAAACACCTGCCTTGCAGTAGCGTAGTGACCTTTGGAGTAAGTTCCATCTTTCTTTTCACACCTGAGATGGTGACCAAGTATAGCAGCTGCATATGCAAGCAGAAGGGAGAGGGGGGAGAGATTAAACAGGTACTTCTCCACACTCCAGTTTCTTTTTTCACATTCTATTTTTTTAATTTTTTTAATATCTTTATTGGAGTATAATTGCTTTACAGTGGTGTGCTGGTTGCTGCTGTGTAACAAAGTGAATCAGCTATACGTGTACATACATCCCCATATCTCCTCCCTCTTGTGTCTTCTACCCTCCCCAGTTTCTTAGAGTTGATGAAGGGTTCTTAGACAGGATGAAAAAAGGTAGAAAGCAAGCCAGGAAAATGCTGATAAATTAATGTCATGAAGTGGGCAAGTGGAAGAACGTGAGATGGCAGAGAAATGAAGGACAGTCTTACCCTTTGGATCTTGCCTGGCACTCTTCCCCTTGGGGTGGACTCAGGACATTCCTTCCACAAAGCACTAGGGAGAAGTTACTGGCATGAGCTGATGGGAGGGGTCTTGTGACCACTGTCAGGAAGAAGAAAGATGTTTTATATGGTGGTTAATTCCCAAACAAGGGTTTTGAAGGTCACGTTGTGTACACTTGATGTGGAAAATTGAGAAGGGGTCGGAGCCAATATCCAAGATATTATAGAAAGCCTGCCAAGAGCTTCTTATCAAGACTATGAATTGTCCCCCCACTTTGGTTGCTTCCTGTGTGGAACAAATGGCAAACTCGGAAGAAACTGGGACTGTATTCCTAATGACTTTAAAGTTCCGGGTAGCACACTGAAAGACTCGAAAGCACAGGTGGTGTATTTATCTCTTGTTCCGTGTGATGGCAGTGACTGTGGAAAAGAAGGGAGGCTGAGAAACAAATGGCTACTTGTGTAGATGGTGTTTTAAAAAGTCTTCTGGACTATATCCTACGGAGCCAGGATGATGGACTTCTGGCAAGGGGCAGAGTGCATCTTGTAAAGATTGGGAAGGATGTGCTTTGGCAGAAAACCTTGTTGATCTGTCTAGAAGGATTTAAGCGAATTTTGAAGTAGAAGGAGAAAATTACCCCAGTAAAGCCAAAAGCAGACATGTGAGGCCCACGGGTGACACAGAAAGAAACATCTTCTGAAGGAAATGCCCTTAGGTCAACTTAGGTTAAAGAAAAATACCAAGAATACAGATTGCAAACAATATTTATAGCCTTACCTATATATCAACAAAAGGCATGTGTAACAAGTAAGGTACTTAAACTTTAACACAAGGAGATAAATATAAATATTCCTGAGATTTTAAGGTATTGAGCTCGTAAGTAAAAAATGGCAATTGAAGAAGATTGTCTGTTTAAAGGACTCGTTTAATAAGAGGGGTGAGGATATATAAGAAAGGCTCTCATCTATATGAGATCTACAGACCTGAGGGTAGTAAACAATAGGGAGACATAACAAAGATTAAAGGAAAGCAAACAAAAAGCCATGATTGTGACTGGAGAGGACCATAATATCCTCCATCAGATGGAGGATATGGGAAATTCTGGTATAATTTCAGTTCTGGCTCAAGGAAAACTATGGTGGTTATGAGAGCCCTCAGATTTGCTGGCATCTCCTGTAAATTCTGTGACACCATAAATAAAACATCAATAAGTTGATGAGAGCAAAGTGTTCTACAATGTAGAGAGCGGATCATTGTAGAAAAGCTCAAAAGAGTATAGATTATGTCTAGACTCTCTCTCGAGCCTTGACTTTTAGATTAAAGGGTTTAGACATTGCTCTTAGAACAAAGGAGAATAGTAAAGACTTTTGAGTGATGATGCAAATTAAAATATAATCTCTAAACCAGGGAAATAAGGATTTCTCTATATACTGTTTAGATCACATATAGAATACTGTGTCTAATTCTAGAAAATATATTTTCAAAAGGATATTGACAAACTGTGCTGTAATTGTTGGAAGGCTGCCAAGATAGTGAAGTTGAAGTAACTGGATATGTCCAATTCTGAGTAAATAATTTTTTTTGTGGAAGGGGAGGTGGGTTTGATAGTTGAAAGGTTCCTATAGAAGAGATAGGGTGGAAGGTATAGTGAAGCTAATTTTAGCTTAATTCACGTATCGTTTCTAACACACGGTTGCTTTTTTATGAGCTGTCCAAAACCAGAATGAAATATCTTGTGACGTAGTGTGCTTCTCATCATGGGAGGTTTTCCAGCAGAGGCAACCCTTTTTTCCCTAGGATATGTAAAAAGCTAAAAACAAACAAATAAATAAAAAGAAACCAAGACTACCTTTTCTGGGCCCTGTTTCTCCTCCCCTTGAAAGCCCAAGTTCTTGAGAGAACAGTTTATACTTGCATCTGCCCTTACTTCCTTACCTCCTAGATGCCCTTTGACCTCTGCCATTGGGCTTCTGTTCTCTGGTCAACAGAGGTTAATCTTACCAAAGTCTCCACCTGAATGTTTGTTTTTGTTTGTTAAATCCAAAGGATACTTTTCAGGTACTAATTGGTCTTCCTGAAGCATTTGACCCTGTCAACCACTTCCTCCTTTTTGAAATTCACTTGTCCTCAGCCTGCCATGACAACCTGGCTCTCTTGGTTTCTTTATGTCTTTCTGACTTGGTCCTTCTTAGACTCTTCTCCTTTTCCCCCAGAATTTGTTCCCCAGACCTTCTCTTCTCATTTTATGATTTTATACTCTTTC
>NW_006775104.1:611943-640413 GCF_000442215.2 Lipotes vexillifer | reverse complement strand
TCTTTCCCACCCTCAGCGGCGCCCCCCTACTCTCATGGCTTCCGAACCTGCGTCTCATCTCTGATCTTACCCCTGTGCTTCCTGTTCGAAAACACACTGGCTTTCTGGACACTTCCACTTTGACTTCTCAGAGGGCTCTCAAACCCAATGTGTCCAAAATTTATTTGATCATCTCCTGCCCCTTCCAGGTGTGCTCTTCCCCCTGTATTCCCCGTGCTGGTGAAGAGCACCAAGCACCTGCTTGAGCCAGAAACTTGGGAGTCATTCTTAACTCTCACCCCTCATGAGCCCTTCACAAAGTCCTACTGATTCTATGTCTTTAATATGTCCCTTTCCTCCCACCTTCATTGCCACTGCCCTAGAGCAGAGTCTCATTATCTCTTGATTGGATTATTGCAGTATCCTCCTGTTTTCCCTGACTCTAGTCATGGTCTCCTTAAATCCGTGCCCAAATTGCTACCAGAGTGGTTTTCCTAAAATGCACATCTCATCATGCTACTCCATTTGTTATGGAACTCATAGGTGTTGTCCCATTGGGATAAAGGTCAAACTCTTGAAATTATAAACCTTTAATGACCTGGCTGCTGACTTCTCTGGTTTTACCTTTTATCCCTCCTGTGCTCCCTCTACCCCACTCGATAGTCCTGTCTCCCAGAGTTTACCTGAACATGTCATGCTCTCAAGTCTCAGTGCTGTCTCCTCTTCAGTCCTTCCCAGCTCTTTAACTTTGACTACCCCGACCAACTTCTGTGCATCTTTGAACACTCATCTCAAGTATCGCCTCTTCAGGAAGCCTTCAGCGGCCTCCATGGCTTGGATTGAATACCCCTTTTCTAAGGCATCCACTTTTTCTGGTCACATCCCTATCATGGTAGTTATCATGCAGTGTCATAAAATAATCAATTTTATGATGGCCTCACTCCCCAGCTATGACCTTCCTTAGAGCAGGAATTTTATTTTCTTAGCCTTTTTATCCCAATGCCTGGTACGGTGAGCCTAACATGCAATTGGTGCTTGAAAAGTAAAGGAATGAATGGTATTCATTCCTTTGTTGGGTGGATATCGGGCCAGGTGATGTCTAAGGTCCTTTCCAACTCTAAGAATGATAAATGGAAGAGAGGTAGATTAGATGAATATTCATAAAAACACAGGCCCCAGGAACATATAACCTGGGAGCTAACCGAGAGCCATCTTCATAGAATTAGTAGGATTGCCCTGAGCTGGAGTTAGCTTGGACAGCCCCAGTCCAGGATCTGGCACTTGGGAAGAAGCCTCTTTGGAGCCAAATTTTGAGTGAGTTCTTTGGACCCTTCCATATTGTTTTAACTGAAAAAACAAAAACAAAAACAAGAAAACCTAAAACATTATTTCAGATGAAATTATTTCCTGTAAATTGGTTTCATAGGAAACCAATTTTGACAAGAGGGCATGGTAATCCTTACTCAGTTCATTTCCCCAGCCTAAGTTTCCGTGATTTTCCGGCTGAGATAGTTATCATCACACTGTGCCTGACTGCTAGGGAGGCTTTAACCCTCTCCCTCTGTTAGTTGAAATGTGACAAAGTTCTTTTTCCCTTTCAAAAATTCCCCCGTGTTGGAGATGAATAAGATTGGTTCTTTTCAAGGGTATCCTAAAGGCAACAACAAAAGAAAAGGTAAATTAGACAGGAAGTATACCGATTTCATGTTAAGTATATTGATTTGAGTCCAAGACAACTCTAGTCATACTTTTTATTCAGTCTGTCGTGTTCACTGATAGACATGTTTTCCTTCTCCCTGTAGAGGAGATCCTAATAACAACAGCAGTAATGATACTAACAGTAACACTTACTGAGGACTTTCTATGTGCCAGGCACTGTTCGCTTCATTCTCATAACATCCCGTTAGGTATTGTTATTCCCACTTACAGATAAGGAGTCGGAGGCAAAGAGGTGAAATAATAGCTCAAGTTGGCAAAGCTTGTAAGGGGTGGAACTGGGATTCAAACCCAGTAGTCTGGCTCCAGAGCCCAGGCTCTCAACTCCTTTGCCACAGAGCCTCTTGATCCACAAAAGCTTTGGATGTCTCTGGGATTGGGCCTGGCAGTGTCCTCAGTTTCATCCCAGAACCAGTTCCCAGTCCTCTTTCTATGTGTGGATCCAGGTAGCCCCTCAGACAACCATGTGTTAGCACTGTGGCCACAGCACTGTGGCCACAGTCTTTCCCTCCTTGTGCCTAATAATTCCCTTGGACTCCAGGGTCACCTTCATGACCCTCTATGACATCTTCTTCATCTAAAAGCTCTGTGTGACCTCGTGGGCTCTGGGAATCCCACGACTGCCTCTCATCTTTCTCTACCCATCCTCTGCCTTGTCTGAAACACGTGTACCCACTATTGGTGACAGCTGGCTCTGTTCTCTGCTGGCGCTTGTCCTGTTTAACAATTAACTCGGCCAATATCTAGCCTGAATCTTCATTTCCATTTTCTAGCACAAAGTGGACTATACTTGGCCTAGCCCAGAGTATTATTTTGTCTTTCTTTTTTTAAAAAATTAATTTATTTATTTTTGGCTGCATTGGGTCTTGGTTGCTGCACATGGGCCTTGGTTGCTGCACATGGGCTTTCTCTAGCTGCCGAGAGCAGGGGCTACTCTTCGTTGTGGTGCGCGGGCTTCTCATTGCGGTGGCTTCTCTTGTTGTGGAGCATGGCCTCTAGGCGCGCGGGCTTCAGTAGTTGTGGCTCACGGGCTCTAGAGCACAGGCTCAGTAGTTGTGGCACACGGGCTTAGTTGCTCCGCGGCATGTGGGATCTTCCCGGACCAGGGATCGAATATGTGTCCCCTGCATTGGCAGGCGGATTCTTAACCACTGCGCCACAAGGGAAGTCCTATTTTGTCTCTTTCTTTTTACCTTTTGCTAAGGTCAGGCTATCATTAATGAAACCTCCTTGTTTCCAGAACACATCTCCCTTGATAGCTCCACAAGCCTGTTTGAGACATCCCTCTCAGTTCCAATTTCCCTCTATTTGGACATACGATATAGTGAAGAAAAGTGTAGCATTTGCAGTCAATCTGTTCTTTCCGTTTGTTGGCCTTGGGCCCAGGGACAGTCAATTTCCCTGAGCCTCAGTGTCCTCTCTAAAATAGAGATGGTGACACCTCCCCCACAGAGTGATGTGAGGGTTAGAAATAACATGTGCAATGTGCCTAATAGAGAATTTGTTTCATGGGAGGTGCCTGGTGAATGGTGGCCTCAGTGGCAGTAGTGGTGACCATGGGAGTGGTGGTGATGGGATACCTCTAAGCCTCACTCCCTTCCACGATAGGTTATCAAGTACCATGCTGTCATCTCTCAAGCCTCAGCATGGTGTGGTCTGCCTAACTATGTTGGAAAGAGTAGGCTTGTCCTTTGAGATGGGCCGGGTGCCAAGTGGAAAGATCAACTACAGGAACTAAGCTTGGCCCTCGGGTTAAGCATGTGGAAGAGGGGTCCGTCCAATCTGACCAGTCAGAACCAAGGAAAGGCAATAGAGTAATGGTGCATCCTGCCTTGGGGTGGTAGGTAGGGGATGCCCACTGCTGGGCATCCAAGAGCCAATGTATTCAGAGATGCAAGGAAGAGGATCAGTGGTTTACATAGAGAAGACTCTTAACAGATAGCAGGCTTCAGTTACTGGGCTGCAAATCAGAGGCAGGCTTCCAGATAAGGAAGGGATAGGGATAAAAGTCTAATTATCAAATGTGGGCACCAGGGCAGGGCTGGGTTAGCTGCCAGTGGGACCTGGTATGAAGGACTAGTCTGTTGGTTAAGACGTGTGATTCCATTTCTGTCATGAGACTGAAGCTGAACCTGCCATAAGGCCTCAGAAAAGGGGAAGGAAGGGGAGAGAGTCTGGGCACTGAGTGAGAGCATTCTCCCTTCTAAAGGATTTTCTGATTCAGTGGGCCTGCTCACAGGGGTCCCAAGAATGTGGCCACTAGTTTCACAAGGTGTCAACATATTTACCTTGCACAGTGAGAGTAACACACTGCTGGGAAGAATAAAGTTGCTGACTCTCAGAGAGCACTGACATGGTTTAGAAAGGAAACAAGGAAAGCTGTTCCAGAGGAAAGCTTCCTCATCTGCTGGTACTGATTCTGAAAGCAAACCACGCATTACCATGTCTTCCAATAATTAATTTCAACACGGGTCAACCTGCCCAGATTAAGAGAAACCAAATTGACTTCCTTTCTCTTCCGTCTTCCTTTCATTTCTGTGACACTGTGCCTGCAGGGTGGGCCCCTGGAAGCCAGCACTGTCTAAGCTGAAAGTAAGAGGGAGCAAGTGATGGATTTGCATATGGGGGGAATGTATGCAAGTTCCACAATGAAGATATTTCTCCTGGAGAAAAACAGTTTGAAAAGTATTTGCAAGGTTTTAAACCTGTGCTGTAGACATGTAAAAATAAGCAATAATAATAACTGCCATTTATTGAATACATATATATCTTTATAAGAAATAACTCATTTAATCCTTGAAACAACTCTGTGGAGTAGACTTTAATATTATCCTCAATTTCCAGATGAGAAATCAGGCCTAGAGAGTACCATTCAAGTGTAGGACGCAAGCTTTGAACCCAGTCTGACCCCAGAGCCCATGCTTCTAGCTCACGTACCTTCAGAATAATGGGCAAAACTGAGCTTATTCAGCTCTCTTTTTGATTTTTTTTTTTCCAAATGAAGTTTCTATTTTATTTTTATTTTTAAAAACTTTCTAATTACAAAACTACACATTTTCATTATATATGTGCAGATGAGCAAAAAAGGAACAAAAATAATCCACCTACTCAGTTGTCTGTCTTAACAGTTGCTAATACTTCGGTGTTTATTCTTCCAGATATTTCTTTCTTTATATGTATATGTATGTTGGTTGCCAGCTTTTCTCACTTAATGATATATCCATGGTAATAGATATATATCTGCAGTGGGTTTTGTTCTTTGTTTTGTTTTATTTTTTGCAGATGAAATATTAAGACTTTTTCCTCTTTCCCAGATTCTAGTAACTTATAATTATAGGCTGTTAAAAGCAGGTACAATTACAAGTGGGTAAAGAGAAGCAAAATAAGCATTGAAAACAGAGGGCTGGGTTTAAGCCAAGCATTCAGAATCTTTTCCCAAGAGAAAGCTTCAGAGAATGGCAATTTACAAGTGCCCTCCCAAGCCTTTCCAGTGCCCCATTGCAGGTGCATGTATATTAGAGGGATGTGAGGACCTTCTGAGCCCCTAAAACTGGCTGAGAGGATGTTGGAGATGGTGATGGTGGAGGTGGTAGGTGGGTGGGGAGTACTTCAAAACAGTAGCGTTTGTAGCCTCCCTCCTCCTCCCTATTCCTTCTTCCTTTCTCTCCTCCTTTTCCTCCTCCTCTTTCCTTCATTTCTGTCCCATCTTCTCTTGGGAGATCCTTTCCTGAAATAGGGGCTCTAGTCAGGGTCCAGGATGCAGCACTTGGTTCTGGTCCAAGTGTGGTTTCAGGTGGGCTGTGCTTTCTAGGACCCCTAAGAGCTCCGTGAGGCGAGTACACCTTTACTGTGGCATTCGGGGTGATGGGCAAATCAGGAGTGTCTGGGCTGAGGGTAAGGGCTTTTGAGAACTTGTGGGTGGAGGTGCCGTGGGGACAGGTGATGAATACCAGGAACCAACACCTAAGAGTCCTGAGTGAAAGGGCTTCAGGCTATATATTACACAAACCAAAAAATAAACATACACCACCAGCAAGAACAGCCCACCAAGCAGATGTGTCCTTTTTCTCTGCCAATAAGCAACTGGAGGTATTTCATGAACCAGTTTTGTTTGAAATAAAATTTTTTTTTTTTTTTTTTTTGCGGTCCGCGGGCCTCTCACTGTTGTGGCCTCTCCCGTTGCGGAGCACAGGCTCCGGACGCGCAGGCTCAGTGGCCATGGCTCACGGGCCCAGCCGCTCTGCGGCATGTGGGAATCTTCCCGGACTGGGGCACGAACCCGTTTCCCCTGCATCGGCTGGCGGACTCTCAACCACTGCGCCACCAGGGAAGCCCCTGAAATAAATTTTTAACAGGAGAAAAGCCCACTGCCAAGGTCCGACAGGAACAAAGCATCACATCTGAGTTATTCCACCTGGAAAGGCAGCCAGGTTTGGGGCAGAGAGAGCTGAGCTCTTGTGCTCTCCTGTGGGACCAGGTGACATCCAAGCCTCATCAGGATAGGTGCCTTTATTTGTCTTGGGATACACAAGGCAAATGCCCAGCCAGCCCAAGGCACTGACTGCCCTTTGGGTTTCAGTAGAGACTAGTGCAGCTATCCTACTATATTCTAGAAGCTGATAGCATTAGATATTGGCAACCTCAGCCGTAATTACGCATCCCCATGGTGTTTCACCCTGTGGGCTATTTTGTATGTTATATCTGAGCCTCAACAATGCCAAGTATGGTTTGAAATAGCTCTGGTGGACTTTAGTCCATCACATGCCTAGAATTTGAAAACAACTTCGAGGGAAGGGGGCAGTGAATAAGGCTAAAAAGGGGGCTCCAAATCCATGTGATAGACATGTTTCAGTTTTCTTCTTCAGGAGTCTTGGACTCTGCCTAGAATTATAGACTCTTTAGTGTCTCAGGAATTCACAAAGTCAGTCTCATTAAAAAAATATAGCTAGAGAAGAGAGCGCTATTTGGATGCAAAACTTGGGTCTGACCCAACTGCTGTAGCTGTCACTCTGGTAAAAGTTTTACAAATTTGTAAGGTTAGAAAGGTTGAGGTTTGAGGTTCACTCCAAGTAATTATATCCCATCATGGCTTCAGGTGGTCAGATGATTTGGTACCAGCTAACTTTGATAGATTCTCTCTGTCAAAGAGAATAATTTTGATAATTTCCTAGATTCTCTCTTTCCTTACCCTATGCCTCATATGAGGCCCACTTCAGTAATTAAAGCCATAATCTTACCATCAATAAAATGAGAGTTACAGAGTCTTCCTCCCTTTTTCCTTGTGTGAGGCAACAAGATCCAGTAAGAGGAAGGACACAGGGATTGGAGCGCCTGGGTAGGAGGCCCAGAGCCACTCCATCTGTATGTACAAGTCACCTGACCTCACCAAACTTCCTTTCTACATCTACAAAGTGGGAATAATGTTTATTCCATCATAGTTGAAGTAAGCATTAAATGAGATAATGTACTTAAAAGCACTATAAGTCTAGAGCACAGAGCAGATGTAAATTATCATTATTATTCCAGGGATATAGAGACAGTGGATGAGATCATGTCTGGAACATGCTTAGAAAAGAGGAGCTAAAGATATAGAAAAGATTGATGCTGTTGCCCCATACCGGGTGTTTCCCAAGAGAGAGAATGTGCTGACCAGTCTCGGAGTTTAACTGAACTCTTCAGACTTCTGACACTGTTTGAGGGCCAGATTCCCATGCATAGTAGGATTAGCCGGGAAACTTTCCACATTCTAAAGCTAAAGCTAGTGATTTAATGAGCCTTGTTCTGATGTTTATGTAAGTGTACATCAGTGAGACTTTGGGGTCAGAGGTGGATTTTGGAAATGGAAATGGAAACAGCATGATGCTTTGTACATAGAGCACTCTGACCACTTATCTTACATGCCCTTCTGCCCAGAGAGAACAGGGCAGCCCTGCTCACAGCTCATACCCAGCCTTTCCAGAGAGCCCCGGGGGCCTACAGTGACTCTTCCAGCTACTTTCTTTGGGGTTCTGTGAAAGTATCCATGCCCTGCCAGACCCCGCCTCCTGGCCAGCTTGCTTCTGCTTACTAGGTCTCCATTCACATAACCCCATTGCTTAATTTCCCCTTTGTCGTGTTGAGGGTGGGTTTGTGCTGAATAACTCATGATTCTTGCCGAGGTTTTCATGACTATGAGGATTATGGGTGTAATCTGTGGTCATGGAAGACACTTCTTGGCCTGTAAAAAGTTAGGAACGTTCAAGCGCTCCAGATAACGAGGTGAATGATGGGATGTGAGCCTGAACCTCATGACCCTTCCCTGTCTCATGGTCCAACCTCCAGCTATTTGGATTCTGCCCGTTGCCTTGGGGCCCATTTGTGGGGAGTCTTTGATCTCCCGCAGCATCTCTGCTCCAAGGAAATGCTCCAGTGGGTGAGTCTCTTCACTCCATCACCTAAAGAAAGGAAGCAGATGTTGTTCCCACTTTGAAAATGGGGATCCTGAGGTCTCAGAGGGCCCTGGATCTTGGCGGACAGTCTGTGGTAAACAGTCCTTGGTGGATATATGGTGTCTCTTCCATCCTAGAGCAAATCTCTGAATCTGGCCCTGTTTGAGAAAGGTATGCAGGTGGCCCCATTCTTTGTGTAGCTCTCCTTCCTCTGTCTCTTCTGCCCCCCTCACACCCCTCCCCACCACTGTTCTGTACCACATGACCACTGTCTGGGGCTTATCCCACAGTGAGGGCTAGAGCTGAGCTCTCTGACTCCTGCACTGGGCTTCTCTCAGCAGAGGTGGGCTGTTCTTCCGGAAGAGCCAAGAGCCACTTTTGCTTTACATCCCCAGCAAACTTTTCATCACCAGCCCCGAGTTGAAGGAGGAAACCCCAGGACTGTGCCTCTCTTAGTTCCTCGCCAAGACCCCTCACATCTTCCCAACTTCCCAATCTGGATCTTTGCCCAAGCCATTCCCTTGCCTGGCAGATTCCTCCTCTTTGCCTTCACATTTTAGACTTTTTAAAGTTGGCTGAAAAATGTGCCTCCTTCTGAAAACTTCTCCAGGCCTGTCCATCTTACCCGATCACTCGTTACCCAGTGTGCTCTCAGCATCACATCACCACTTTGTACTACTGTCACACCTCATTTCTTTCTCGTCCTTGGAGAATGAACTGTTCTACATAATTTAATTTCATAAAAAACCAAGACTTTACCCTAAGTACTTCATGCTGAAACTTTTCAGATTTCATCTTTATTTTTGGTAAACTTTTTGAAATACAGTTTAAACTTTCGATGCCTTATATACAGACCGTTCTGAACACAATTCACCTTTTTTTTTTTTGATGCCTCAGGATGCATGGCGATGTTCACTGATTTCAGTGAACATGAGTAGAGAGACCTCCAAGGCCACTGCAGAGGCCTAGGTTTCACTTTTCCATTACAGAGGGTCCCTCCCAATACTGCAGCCCTTCTAGGACTGACTTGCTTTGAGGGAGGCCTGATCAGGGAATATAGCCCCTAGAGCAGTATGTGTCACTTCCTGTGGGCCCCAGGGCAGCCCTGTGGCTAAAAGCCATATTTCTCTTGGATGATGATGATGATCTTAATGGTATACCTGGGGAAGGTGAGATATAAGTGACCTAGACCTTCTAAAGCCACTGAAACCCCAGTCCCAGAGTGTACCAGCAAGATGGGAAGAAAGAGGATGATTCTTCTAGAAGTAGATCTCTCCTATTATTCCTTTGATCTTTGCATCACTCCATCTTTATTTTGCTGATTTTTATTTAAAGGGCCCTAAGCATTTCAATCACATCAGCTTGTCAGTTTCATACAGATAAGTACCAAAGGACTGGCCCTTGCCTATCACTCTTTGCTGCTGTCAGCTCCATGCCGTGGGCATGAGGGCTTTGATATTTATATGACAGTGATAAAGAAGGCTTTCAACCAAACCCTATAGCCCCATTCCAGATAGAGGGTCTTGGGAGTGTTGTCTGAGAGTCTGCCTCACTTTTAAGTATTTTCAAATTTGACATGTCTCTTATTTTTGACTGCTGAGGGAGACAACTCAGGGTCCCGGGTAGTTGATGTTGCATTGTGCCCAGGGGAAATAAATTTCAGGATTTCATAGGTAATTATTTCTAAGTGGATCTTTTTTGCATATGTATGTCATATCAAAATCATGTTTCTTCAGAGCTATGATGAGCAGTGTCATAAAGTCCAAACTGAGAAAGGTGAAATCTCTGACTGGGGCTACAGAGAGATTTTGCATTTTTTTATGATTGAATATTTTGCAGTGGTTGGTCAAGCATTAGTGTCTTCAGGTTCCCAGAACTAGGAAATGCATCTGTCTCTAAGAGAAATACATTTGTAATGAAAGTTGTTTGTATTTCTGGATGTACTCAGTTGACACAAATATATTAGATCCTTACGTTTTCCTTTAAAATTTCTTTTATTTGGTATTTTTCAAATTTTGAAAGCGATTCCTATTTTTTGTAATAAAAAGTGAAACATTGCAAAGATATATGTAAATAAAAATGCTAATTATCCCTCCGCTCTCACTTCCCAGTCCCTCCCTCCCAAGGCAATCACAGTTAGCTTGTACATTTTTCTTCTTACACATACAAAAAGAAGCAAACATATAAAATTTAAATGTAAAATTTTGTTTATTTTTGGCACAGTTTCTAAAGAATGCCCTGCATATAATTTTTATACTTTGAATGATTTTTCCTTTTTTTTGACTATAAAATTAATACATGTTCACCGTAGAACATTTGGAAACAAGGAAATAGTAGAAAAGAAAAATCATCGCTAATATAACTTAAAGATAATTATATATAAACTATTAATATTTTTTGGCAAATTTCCATTCAGCACAGCAGAATGCAAAGAATGTTTTGCTTGGAGTCGAATAAATGTGAATTCCACATTGGCATTCACCATTTACTAGCTATGTGAACTTACTCAAGTTCTTTCACCTTTCCAAGCCTCAGTCTTCTTATCTGTAACATGATACCAATAGTCTACCACTGTAATAATGTTTGTTAAGTGGATCCAAAACTGGCAGCCAGCATCATCAGTAGTAGTTTTTTCCAATAGATAGATAGATAGATAGGAGTCAGAACCATACTCTGATTTATCCTAACTTGTTCATTTAATCTCACATCAGGAATACTTCCTCAGATCACTAAATAGTCTTCAAAACTTACTTGTGACGACTGCCTCATGTGGTCGTACCACAGTGTAGTAAAGCATCCCCCTATTATTGAACATTTTGGTCTTAAGGAACATTACTATTCACTCAAAGCCTGTAGCCATTTTAGGGCAAAAGACTAGATTTCTCTCACCTTAGAATTTCAGCCCAGGCTGTGAGCCCAGTCCTTACGTGAGTGGTTTCAACCTTAGGTAAGTGGCTGCAATTATAAAAACATCTGCTGGGGGAGCTTTTAAGAACATATGCTGCCAGATACTCTCCTTGCCCACACCCTTACCCTCCCATTCTGATTTGAGTGATCTGGGGTAGGGCCTGAGCACTGCTTTTCTTCCCCAGATCCCTTTACCTACCCTAATCCTGTCCTCTGAGAACGACAGGATTAGATGATTTCTTAAGGCTTCTGCCATCTGAATGATGATCAGAAAAGCGCTGTGAGCTGAGGAGGTTGTACCGTCTCCCTCACTGGGGCTTCCTCTATGGTTTTATGATCTAAAACAGTGTTTCTCAACTGGAAGGCATTTTTGCCCCCCAGGGGACATCTGTCAACGTCTGGGGACATTTTTGGTTATGACATCTGGGGAAGGGGTAGCTATTGGCATCCTGTGGGTAGAGGCCAAACATCCTGCAGTACACAGGACAGCCCCTGTATTAGTTTCCTAGGACTACTGTAACAAAGTACCACAAACTGGGTGGCTTAAAACAACAGAAGTGTATTGTCTCACAGACCTGGAGGCTAGAAGTCTGGGATCAAGGTGTTGGTAGGGTTAGTTCCTTCTGTGAGGGAGAATCTGTTCCCAGCCTCTCTCTGGACTTCTGGTGTTTGCTGGCAATCTTTGGCATTCCTTTGTATCACTCCAGTCTTCGCCTTCATGTCACACGGCACCCTGTCTGTGTCTGTATGTTTATGCGCCCATCTTTTTTTTTTTAAATAAATTTATTTATTTGGGCTGCGTTGGGTCTTCGTTGCTGTGCGCGGGCTTTCTCTAGTTGCGGCGGGGGGGGGGCTACTCTTCGTTGTGATGCGCGGGCTTCTCATTGCGGTGGCTTCTCTTGTTGCGGGGCAGGGGCTCTAGGCGCGCGGGCTCTAGAGCGCAGGCTCAGTAGCTGTGGCGCACGGGCTTAGTTGCCCCGCGGCATGTGGGATCTTCCTGGGCCAAGGCTCAAACCCATGTCCCCTGCATTGGCAGGCGGATTCTTAACCACTGCGCCACCAGGGAAGTCCTATGCGCCCATCTTTTTATAAGGGCATGAGTCATAGTGGATTAAAACCCACCCAATTCCAGTCTGACCTCATCTTAACTAATTCCACCTACATCAACACTATTTCTAAAAACGGTCGCATTCTCAGGTACTTAAGGCTGCAACATATCTTTTTGGATGGACAGAACTCAACCCATAACAGCCCCCCAACATAGAATTATCCAGCCCAAAATGTTAATAGTGCTACGATTAAGAAACCTTGTTCCATAGAATCTGTGGATGAAACTCAGGGAGGTTGGCTAAGGTAAGTACAGGGCAGATAGGAGGGGTTGGGGTCTGCGAAGTCGAAAGTGAGCAGGTACACCATCCATAAAGAGAGTCAGAGGCAGTAGGCTCCCTGTAGATCTATGTAGGACCCTCAGGGCTGTATGTGACCACAAGAGGATGAGAGGGCTCAGGGAGCACTGTGCTAACCAGTGTGAGAGCAGAAGTGTGGGCCAGCCCCTCTGCTTGTTCTCCCCATCACATGATCCCCATTTCCCTGGGTCAGGCATACCTTTCCCTATCCGTCCTTTTCAGGGTGGAACAGAAGAGAAAAATAAATCCACAAGCCCCGAGGTTTTCAGCAGTATTTTCAAGCCAACTGTCTTCTCTCTTTAAAGCCCTGCCTTCTCCCTCTCATGCCCACTGCCTCCCACTGCCAGCCAAACATAGGATATGGAAAACAGGAAAACCAGCAACACTGCAAAGTTACTCTTCTGAGAGAGAACATCACTTTGGGTACATCCCCCCACCCCCAAATCTCTTGAATTGCCAAATCCTGCAACAGGTGGCCCTACTCATCTCTGTTCCACGGGGATGCTGTCCCACCAACTACTGTTTCTTTGGCTTTAAGAATTCCACACGAGAATGAACGTCTATAGGGCTAGGCGGCTGGGCAATCCACAAATCCGCATCTGAACACTTTGGTCTGCCTGCTTCACTTCTAAAATATTTTTGTCCTCATTCTTCTGTTGTGGTTACGTGTTCCCCTTCATCTTTTTTGCCAGTTTGAGCTGAGTGAGGGAAAGGAGGGAAGAGGAAGAGTGGCCAGGGTGGAGACGGTATTATTAATTTCCAAGAGTGGGTTGTTTCCCAGCAGCAATATGGATGCCAGCTGGCTGCATCTGGGACTTGCTCAGTGGGAAGAGGATTAAGTGCTTCCCTCTGCAGTCTTCAGAGCTTTGTGTCTGCACAGCACTCTCCTGGTTTTGATTTCCTAATTGCTCAGCTCCCTAGGACTCTTTCCTTAGCCCCAGCCTGTAACTCTGGGCCAACCTCTGGCCTCTAGGCCCCTTCCTATAAGCACCATCTTCTTTATGTTCAGTCTAAGCATCAGGCCTGGCCCAGTCTCTGCCTTCAACTGCTCTCCATGCCCTGGAGGCATAGGTGGGGAGGGTCAAGGAGAAAGTCCTTCCTTGCTTTGTGTCTCAGTCCCCTAGGGGTGGCCACATTTTCTGGAATCTGGCTGGTCCTTTCTTACAAGCTGGACCTGGTATTTTCTGTCAAATCACATTTTGTAACTTGTATTGGCAACCTCTAGGATTGACCCTGCCTTTTGGTCCAGAAACAAAGTGTTCCTTTTTATTATTATAATATGCTAATAGTAAATTCTCGTTATCTCTTTTGCTATCTTACCTGAGAGTGCCTAGACATTCAGCTTCCAGCCTGCAGCTGAGAGAAAGTACACTGAAGTTCCTTTAAAGCAGAGCATGTAAATGAAGAGGGTTAGTGAGGATCAGAAGGAAAGAGAAAGTCAGTAAAGGAGAACAGCCTAGCAAAGAGCAACTGCTATTCTTTTCTCGGAATTCCTCAGCCTAGGTACATTCTTAAACAAATAAAAGTTAGACTGTAGGAAATAAAACTTTACTTAAAAAATGTGGAGTTCTGAAAAATACACCATTTATTCTTAATAGGAAAAGGTGTTGAAGCATTTTAGATATAGAGAGGAAAATGCTTTCCAGAAAGTAGAGATGTGTGTGAGAATGGGACAGGGTGGTGACTTGTATATGTAAATGTGATAACGCCAGCATTTAGGTTCCCAGAGATAATCTCAGCTCCCAGACTGTTTGTGTTGGGAGGTATTGGCATCTACAGTAGTTATATTTGGTATCAGTCCCAATTAGTAGATTTGTAGCAGATTTGTACAGACAGTCTCCAATTTAAGGAGCATCTGATTAGGACTAGTCATTAGTTACTCCTTGTTTGGACATATACAGATTGTCCTAATGGAGGCAACTATTGTTTGTTCCCTTATTCAGGACACCTAGGAATATGTCCTTCCAGCAGATATAATATGGTGGGTTAACCCATCACTGATACCAAGTAGTTTCCTCCTTTCCATCTTATTGCTTCCCACCAAAGACCTCTTTGCTGTTGTCAGAGTCCATCCCTTCTTCCCCTGCAAGAGCCAGCAGATGATGGAGAAATATGTGCCTGATGCTCCAGGATGAAAACTGAAAAGCATTTTCCTGTATCACCCTGGTTATAAATTTTGGCTGATTGTACATGACGTGCTATATCAGTACTGTATTTTAAATATGCTGTGTGCTCAACTGAATTTCTTTACTTTGTCCTGAGACTCTAACTCCCATTTACATGGAAAACACACTCCCACTGCTAAGTTAGAGTCTTACAAAGGAACTTTTGGATCACTACTTATTCTTAAATTCAGGACTAGCTACATTAGGAGATAAGGTAAACGTCCATTTCCAAGGCTTACTGCTGACAAGACGCTGGGCTGCACTTTTGGGGTTGAGTGCCTATTGAGAGCAGAGCACTGTGCTGGCAGGTATATTGATGAGTAGCTGAGATAGAAAAGATGAGTAAGATATAGGACTCTCTCCTCCGAGGAGAATTCAGTTCTCTCTGGAAGTCAACATGTACGCACTGGAAGTTTGTTGCAAACAAGAATAGCAGTTGCAAATGAACAATTACAGTGTCATAATTTGAAAATCAAAGGCATAAGAGTGAGTAAAGTAACAGAGAAGCAGAGGAGGTGGAGATTTTACATTGAGTCTTAGAGAGATACATGGTTCAATGAAACAAGAGCCTGGATGTTACAGTCAGAAACACAGCTTGCCATTTTCTAGCTCTGTAACATTCTCCAACTTCAAACAAGTTACTTTACCTCTCTGAGCCTCATTTGTTTTCTCATTTGTAAAATGAAATCAATAAATGCCTATCTTATTATTGGTTTCAAAGCTTAGAGGTAATGTATATAAAGAGCCTAACACAATGCCTAGCATACTGTACATACTTGGTAAATGGATACTGCCTTCTTTGACCCTTGGATTATTTAGAAGTGTGTTATTTAATTTCCCACTCTTTGGAGTTTCCAGAGATATTTCTATTATTGACTTATAATTTAATTACTTTATGATCAGAGAAAATACTTTTATGGCTCCTATCCTTTTAAATGTGTTAGACTTGTTTTATGGCCCAGAATATGATTAATCTTGGTAAATATTCTGTGAGCACTTGTAAAGAATGTGCATTCTGCTGTTGTTGGGTGGAGTGTTCTATAAATGTCAATTAGATCAAGTTGGTTGAGAGTGTTCAAATCTCCTATATCCTTCCTAATTTCTTGCCTACTTTTCTATTAATTATTGAGAGGAGGCATTAAATCTCTCTCTGTAATTGTGGATTTGTCTCTTTCTCCTTGCAAGTTGATCAGTTTTTGCTTCACATATTTCGAAGCTTTGTTATTAGGTTCATAAATGTTTAGGATTAATATATCCTCCTGATGAACTGACCCTTTTATAATTACGAAGTCACCTTCTTTTTCCCCGGTAATATTATTTGCTCTGAAATCTACTATGTCTGATATTAATGTAGCCACCCAAGCTTTATTTTGATTAGTGTTATCATACTATATCTTTTTCTACCCTTCTACTTTTAACCTAGTTGTGTCTTTACATTTGAAGTGCATTCCTTATAGACAGTGTATACTTGGGACTTGGCTTTTTATCCAGTCTGAAAATCTCTGCCTTTTGATTGTGGTATTTAGACAATTTATTTAATGTGATTATTGATGTATTTAATATCATCTTATTTATTTCTATTTGTTTCATCTATTCTTTGTTACATTTTCTCTTTTTCTTCCTCTTTTGGATTAACTGAATATTTTTTATGATTCCATTTTATCTCCTTTGCTGGCTAAATAGCTTTCACTATTGAGTTACTTTAATGGTTGCTTCAGGGTTTATAGTATTTGTCTTTAATATATCATAGTTTACTTCAAGTAATATTATCCACTTTACGTGTAGTACAAGAACCTTACCGTTGTATACAGTTTACCCAGTGCAGGTTTGTACTGTTCAGGTCCATTTACACATAGATATTTTTCAATAGTAAATACTACAGTACTACACAGGCCACGGTTGGTTGAATCCACGGATGTAGGGGAACCTCAGATATGGAGGACAAATTAACCCCCATGTTGTTCAAGGGTCAACTGTGTTTCTGTTTCTCCCTTCCTGGCCTTTGTGCCATTGTCATATGTTTTGCTTGTGTATGTGCTATAAACTCCACACTACATTGTTACTATTTTTGTTTAACCATTCAATTTTCTTTTAAAGAGTTTAAATAGTAAGAAAAAAATCTTATATAGTCACCCATATAAGAGCACTTCCTGCATGTGGATCTATATTTCCAACTGTTACCATTTTCCTACTTTCTGAAGGACTTCTTTTAACATGTCTTGTCATGCAAGTCTACTAGTGAAGAATTCTTTCAGCTTCTGTATGCCTTAAAGTGCCTTTATTTCACCTTTGTTTTTGAAAAATATTTATGCTGGGCAAAGAATTCTAGTTTGACAGGTTTTTTGTTTGGTTGGTGGGGTTTTTTGTTTGTTTTTCACTTTAAAGATGTTGCTCCACTGTTTTCTTGATTGCATTATTTCTGATGAGAAGTCTGTTGTGATCCTTATCTTTGTTCCTTTGTGTACAATGTATCTTTTCTCCCTTCGTCATCTTTAAGAATTCATTTTCTTTTTCCACCTGATTTGATTTGATTTTTATGTGCCTTGATGTAGTTTTCCTTGTGTTTCTTGTGTTAAGGGTTTGTTGAGTTTCTTGGATCTGTGGATTTATAGTTTTCATTAAGTTTGGGAACTTTTGGTCATTATTTCTTCAAATATCTTTTCCACCTCCCTCCCCCTCCTTTAGGGATTTCAATTACATGAATATTAGTCTTCTGAAAGTTGTCCCACAGTTCGCTGATGCTTTAGAATTTTTTTAATTCTTTCTTTTTCCTGAGCATTTTATTAATGTGTTTATTTATTTGAAGTATGATTGATTTACAATATTGTGTTAGTTTCAGGTGTACAACATAGTGATTCAGTTCTCAGCATTTTAAGTGGTTTCTATTGCTATGTTCTCAAGTTCAGTAATCTTTTCTTCCGCAACATCTAACCTCCTGTTAATACCATCCAGTATGTTTTGTATCTCTAGAAGTGTAAAGTCTTTTGTTTTAATGTCTTCTGTTTCTCTGCCTAACTTTTTGAGCATATGAAATAGTTAAAATAACCATTTCTAAGTATCTGTGTATTAATTTTAACATCTATGCCAGTTCTGGGTCAGTTTTGATTGATTTTTGTTTGCCTCGTAAGTTATGTTTTCCTGCTTCTTTGTATGCCTGGTAATTTTTTACTAGATACCAGACATTGTGAATTTTACCTGTCAGTTGCTGGATATTTCTGTATTCTTATAAATATTCTTAAACTTTGTTCTGGGACACGGTTAAGTTACTTGAAAAAAGTTTGATCCTTTCAGGTCTTTCTTTTAAAATGTGTTAGGGAATGCAAACTGGTACAGCCACTATGGAGGACAGTATGGATGTTCCTTAAAAAATTGAAAATAGAGCTACCATATGATCCAGCAATCCCACTGCTGGGCATATGTCTGGAGAAAACCATAGTTCGAAAAGATACATGCACCCCAATATTCATTGCAGCACTATTTACAATAGCCAGGACATGGAAACAATCTAAATGTCCATCAACAGAGGAGTGGATAAAGAAGATGTGGTACATATATACAATGGAATATTACTCAGCCATAAAAAAGAACAAAATAATGCCATTTGCAGCAACGTGGATGGACCTAGAGATTCTCATACCGAGTGTAGTAAGTCGGACAGAGAAAGACAAATATCATGATATCACTTATATGTGGAATCTAAAAAAAAGACTACACATGAACTTATTTACATAATAGAAATAGAGTTACAGATGTAAAAAATAAACTTATGGTTACTGAGGGGTAAGGGGGGAGGAGGGATAAATTGGAAGATTGGGACTGACACATACACACTACTATATATAGACTAGACAACTAATAAGGACCTACTATATAGCCCAGGGAACTCTACTCAATACTCTGTAATGGCCTATATGGGAAAAGAAGCTAAAAAAGAGTGGATATGCATATATGTATAATGGATTCACTTCACTTTACACCTGAAACTAACACAACATTGTAAATCAGTTATACCCCAATAAAATTTTTTTTTAAAATGTGTTAGGCAAGACCAGAGAAGTACTCAGTCTAGAGCTAATTATTTACCTTAGCTGAGGCGAGACTCAGATTCTGAGTACTCTACCCAATATCCTGTGAGTCACAACGTTTTCCAGTCTACCTGGTAGAAACAGGTACTATCCCTCACCCAGTGAGAGTACTGCATGCTGTTACATCCAATCCTTCAAGTGGTTCTTTCTCCAGCCTTGGGTAGTCTCCTCACACACAGATGCATCCTCTGTAGATCTGCCCCAGATTGGGTAAGGAAGGAGTGTGAGAGAGATTTATTTGTCAACTGTAAAGTACTACTCAAATGGCATTACCTTGATCTGCCTGGCATTCACTGATGTCAAGATCCAGAGATAAGTATATGCCTCCCTAATGCCTGTGCTTCTATGTCTGTCTGTCTGTCTGTCTCTTTTATTTTTTTAGTGTTTGTGTCCTTTTGCTGCTTTCCTCTCACTGCTTATTGGTCCCAACAATGCAACCTGGAAAGAAAATCATCAACTATCCTGGCCCTCTGATAGTTACGCTATTCAGTCCATATTGCCTCTTTTGAATTATAAGAGTAACTTTTGGCCTCGTCCTTCCTCATCCCCAGAGCATAGGGCCAAGAGGGCTAACTTCATATTATCAAGGAGGCCAACTCTTAACACCGGAAATGTTTTTACTGACTGCCTCTCCCACACCTTGCCTGAAAAAGCCGGCCTCCTGTCCCTCTGCTTCAGCCTAAGAAGTCTGAAACCACAGCTGTATTGCTGGGATGCCCACGTTTTTAGTTATCCTAGAACGCTCTGTTTCAAAAAAGTAATGAGCGCAGGCTGCAGAAGGGGGAATGGAAGGTACAGGCATACCTCAGAGATATTGCGGGTTCAGTTCCAGACTGCTGCAATAAAGCGAGCCACATGAATTTTTTGTTTCCCAGTGCATATAAAAGTTCTGTTTACACTATACTGTAGTCTGTTAAGTGTGCCCAGAGCGTTATGTCTAAGAAAACAATGTATATGCCTTAATTTAAAAATGCTTTATTGCTAAAAACTGCTAACCATAATCTGAGTCTTCAGCAAGTCATAGTAGTAACATCAAAGATCAACAAAGATAATGATAATGAAAGAATTTAAAATATTGCGAGAATTACCAAAATGTGACACGGAGACATGAAGTGAGCAAATGTTGTTGGAAAAACAGTGCTGATAGACTTGTTCAATGCAGGGTTGACACAAACCTTCAAATTGTTAAAAAAAAAAAGGCAATATCTGCAAAGCACAATAAAGTGAAGATAAGATTTCATGCCTTTTGACATAAGGGCTCTTACCTGATGGACACGGGCATGGGGGCGGGGGAGGGAAGAACAGGAAGTGCAGCCCTCTGTATGGCCCAAATCTCTGACTCAGGTCTCTGGTTACCACAGGCCCTGCTTGAAAGCCCCAGGGGCTGAGGGATTGATATCCCCACACTCATAACCCATTTTTGTAACATCAATTAGGAAATGTCAGCAAGGGGCCAAACCCAAGACAGGGGGTAGGAGGCTGGAGAACCAAAGAATACCTAGGAACTGCACTCATAGTGAGGTTGGACTCTGGCCCTGGGGCAGAAACGGTTGTTAATTTGGTCAGTAGGTGAGCAGAAGCCTATTGTGATCCTTGCCCAATTTGTGTCAATGACAAGCATCAGTGTATTGCTCTGTTAATACTTTAGTTGGTATTCTGTAAGCACACTCTTGTTTCAAGACTGTGCCAGGAGGTAGGATAAACCAAATGGGATTGAACATTGAACATGAATTCTAGCATGTGAGGTCTTATACCAAGTAGTTGATGAGGGCCAAGGATTGAATGTTAGGATTGGTGGGGATTAATGTATTCTTTAATTATTCATTCCTTCACTAAAATTTTATAGAGCACTTATTTGGTGCCAGGCACTAAGGGAAAGATGTGAAAGACTTTACCTGCCCCTGAGTGGATGAGAGAGGCAAACATTTGCGTTAGAATATGGCAGGTACCAAGGAGGGAGTTGGCACAGGTCACTCTGGAGCTCAGGGGAGTTCATCTAAGCCAACCTTGGGAGAGAAGTGGGTCTCAGGGTACACTTCCTGAAGGAAGTGACACCTGGGCTGGGCTGGGTCTTAAAGGGTGAGTAAGAGTTGGTCGTGTAAAAAAAGTGGGGGAAGGACACCCCAGGCAGAAGCACAGGGGAAGATTCAGTGCTGTGAGTTTCCGGAAGTGTAAGCAATTTGTTTCACAGGCTATTTGTAGGGGGGTGATGTGAGTTGAAGCTGAAGGGAAAAAGCAAGTGTCAGGTGAAGAAGGGCCTCGCATGGCGCCCTGAGTTGTTTTACCCCGAAGTCAGTGGGAAGCCCCTGGACAGTTTTACGTGAAAGAGAGGTGTGACTGGATCTGAATTTAAGAGGCTCTTTCTGGTCGTGATGGGGAGGAGGGCTGGGTAGCGGGTAGAGCAGGGACCCCAGCTTTTAGTGCTGACCCTGTTGCCCTCCCCCCGTCTCTCTTGTCCCTCTCTCTATATAAAATCTATTATCGAGCTCTTCCCTGCCTTATCCAATGTGATTTCCTGCCACTCTCCAATTTTAGTCAGGTTGGCTCAACTTATCCAGACATGACATGATCACTCCCATCTCTGAATCTTGTTCGTTCAGCAGACATTTAGTAAGTGCCTATTGTGTACCAGCCATGGTATCCGGCATGAAGAACCAGAGATGAGTGAGACATGGGACCTACCTTTAAGGGCTACACAGACCAGTACCTGGGGAGATACCCAGGGAAACACATCATTACCACGAGCATGAGAGCAGCTGTGGTATGGGATAAACAGAGCACAAAGAGAGACAGTCCTGTCCATGAGAAACCCCTCCTTCTCTGCTAAATCCTGCCCATCCTCAGGCTTCTGCCTTCATCTGTGAGAGGCAGGGTAGTGTCTCTAGATACTATATCCCAGTCATACTTCTCTTCTACCTACAGCTGTTCAGTGCTTTCCCATTACCTTGGACCAAAACACCTTAGCATGGCGTGCAAGGCCCCTTTTCATCTGATAAGGCGTGCGAGGCCCCTTTTCATCTGATAGGGTAGTTTGGTTTGGAGCTTGGGCTCTGAAGGCAGACAAGATTTTAATCTTGTTTCTGTCACTTTTGAGAAATGTGACCTTAGCCAGAAATACTTTTTGCCTCAGTTTCTTTATCTGTAAAATGGGGCTGATGGCTGTATCGACTTCCTAGGGTTATTGTGAAGATTAAATGAGTTAATACATATGGTCCTTGGCATGTGAGAAGTATTCAGTCATTATTGGCTACTATTATTTGGTTTTCACTCATTTTCTTCTTAGCACCTATATCATGCCAAGAAACGTTAATCCCTAATTATTGTGCTGCTTGCCCCGTTTAATGTGTTGTCACATTATTTCTCGCAAGGGTGATTTTATTCTCCTTTGAGGCGATATACATCGTATTTGTATCTGTACTCCTGAGACAACTACAGTGTTGGGTATGTGTTAGGTTGACCAGCCATCCCGATTTCCCCAGGACTGACAGGCTTTCCAGGACACGGAACTTTCAGTGCTAAAACCAGAAAAGTCCTGGGCAAACCAGGACAAGTTGTCCACCTTACATGCAGCGGGAACTTCACTTTTGCTTTTTATTTACCTCTTATTGGTCCCAAACTTAACTTGAAAGCAAGCTTGCTTTGGCTTGGCATAAATTTTTATTTATTGGCTAGAAACTACAAAGTCACAACCTCAGGGGTTTTGGGGGGATTTCTTGAGATTCCCTAAAGTTTAAAGTGAAAGATTTGAAAGATCCTTGAAAAAACTCTCTCTCATCGGCTCTGGGTATATTTACTAGAAATTGCAGGCAACCCGCTAAGAGGCTTCCTTAACCTGGCCCACAGCCCCAGAGGTCTCCTCCCGCCTATCATTTCCCATCTCTCCCGGCATTTCCATCATGACTCTGAGTACTTCCTTCATTTGCTTTCCAGAATCAATACACTCTTACTTAACTCAGTGGCAAAGCCTCTTTCCTCTCACAAGTATCATCTGTTTTTCCATGAATCCCCCAAGTGGAGCCCAAGGATTTTTCTTCCTTTTCATCCCCACTCCCAGCCCCAGCCCCAGCCCCATCTCACCTGCTCTGGGGACAGTGTTTACCTTGGGCAGTTGCTTGTCAGATGGCATTCCTTAAAGATCCACTAGGGCCTCTCTTGGCATCCCTTGAGGCCATGACAAGTGTTCGCTGCAAGCCTGCTCATCCTCGGCAGTTCCATCAAGAAGCTGGGTCAACAGTCTCTGGGGTCTTCCACCTGGTGTATTAGTGTGCTAGGGCTGCCGTAACAAAGTACCACACACTGGGTGACTTAAACAACAGAAGTGTGTCGCCTCACAGTTCTGGAGGCTAGAAGTCCAAGAACAAGGTGTCAGCGGGGTTGTTTTTTTCTGAGGGATATGAGGGAGAATCTGTTCCATGCCTCTCTTGCCTTCCAGCGCTTTGCTGGCACTCTTTGGCATGCCGTGGCTTGTAGACACATCCCCCGATCCCCACCTTCAGCCTCACACGGTGTTCTCCCTGAGTGTGTGTCTGTCTCTTCACGTGGCATTCTGTTTTGAAAGACAGTAGTTGTGTTGAATTAGGGGTCCGCGTACTTCTCTAAGACTTGATCTTAACTAATTACATCTGCAGTAACTGATTCCAAATAAGGGTCCCATTCTGAGGTACTGGGGGTTAGGACTTCACCGTGTGAATTTAGAGGGGACACAATTCAACCTTTAACACCCAGGTCTTCAGGTGAATCTAAAGAACTCTATGGGGAGCGGAGGCCACTTCAGATACGGGCAAAGTAAAGCACCATACAGTCATCGCTCCCAAATCCATTCTATTTCTCCTCTCACTTTGCGTTCGATCCCGACTGTTTCTGCCGCCGGATTCACACCATCACCAGTAACCGCTTGTTCACCATTCTGTAGGTCATTGTGCCGCTATAAGGATATTAAGAAATATAATGTACACCTGAGTCACCAACTCTAAACCAGGGTCTGTCTGGAGATCTTTTTTAAGGGAAGCCTAGTGAGGAAAGTTGTATCCGTGGCATATATGTAATAACTGGAATATAGGTATTGCAGAGGCAGTGACTCCATCCTGATGGACAATAATTACAAGTTGGTTGCCTTTTAAACTGCTCTGGAGGATACAGACAGGGATTGGGGGGAGAGTGTGTGTGAGAGTGAGTGTGTGCATGTGTGAATGTGTGTGTGCATGTGGTAGCTTAAGATAAACAAAATCACCAGACTCATCCCCAACCTTCCTGCAAGCTTTAAGCCTTTGCTGGGCGCACAGGGAATAGCCTGCATCTCCTCACTCTGGCTGTGGCTGCTTCCTTCTGTCGGTTCCCTGAGTTGCTGACCCTTTCCCCTCCAAAGAGATAGCTCCATTCCAAAAGATAAACACCAGTAGTTACAAGGGACTTGGGGGAAAAGTCGAGCACGTCTCCCAGTTATTATTTCCCTGGCGTTCTCATAGAGACACCCAGCCGATCTTCGTGGGTGAGGTATTTCCAACTCTGGCAGTTACAGCCTGAGATGTGAGGGCAGTGATGGATCTCCGTAAGGGTAGGGGGTCAGGGCGCGCGGCCAAGGAATGGGGATTCTAGCTGTCTCCTCGCTTCTTTCCAGGCACGGCCCACCTGGGAGAAATCCCAGGGACGCAGAAGGCACCTAGCTAGCGCCCACTTGTTCCAAGCTGCCAGGCAGGCTGCTGGCTTGCCGAGAGGGGCGGCGGGTGAGCTGGACGCTGAGCTCCCCCGTGCCAAATCAGGGAGCTCTGGGCTCGGCGCCCACGCCCAGCTCTGGGCAGCCCAGGGTGGGTGCTGGGCGAAGGCGCGAAGCTCGGTTTGTGACTGCAAGTTGACTTTCCCTCACTGTCGTTGCTGGCAGAATACTTACACCAATGCGGACAAGCTCCTAGAAGCGGCAGAGCAGCTGGCTCAGACAGGGGAATGTGACCCGGAGGAGATCTACAAGGCAGCTCGGCATCTGGAGGTGCGCATCCAAGACTTCGTGCGTAGGGTGGAGCAGCGGAAGCTTCTGCTGGACATGTCCGTCTCCTTCCACACTCACACCAAAGAGGTAAGGGCAGCGAGCAGAGGAGGGGTGTTGGCTGGGCTGCTTTGTTCCGGCAAAGGTCAGGGCAGTTTCCTAGCCCCCGAGGTCTGCCTGCCTGGGGTCCTGGGTGGTCTGGGGATTACTAGCCTTCTAAGGTTGATAATATTAACAATTTGCCCCTCATAACCTGAATTGAGGTCTCTACCAATATGGGGCAAAATTTCCTCTGCATCTCTAGTCAGGAGGGGGCTTGGGAAGGCAGGTGGCTTGGGGAGTCTGTTAGAGCATTTAGTCTGCAGCTGGAGGAATTTGGGGATCCCTGGTATAGAAATAGTCGCCGTAAGAGGCAATATTAGAGGATCAGAGACTCCCTTCCCACCCCACACCCAATTTTTCTTGGTTGCTGTTTCCTGTCAAAAATTAGAGTCCTGCAGAACTTTGATCATCTTTGCTACCAGCAAGGAACATACAGAGTTTGCAGATCTGTTCTATGTTTTTATTTTATTATTTTTTTAAACAGAGGATTAAGTCTTCTTAATGAGGTCCACCACGGGGTGCTATCAAAGTGAAATGGTCCTCACCTTTCTCATCGTGGAGTGACAGCCAGTGAAGGAAGGGGGGACTGGGGTGCCTTCCATGCAGGAGGAAGCCAGCTGGGCTTAAATCCGGTCCCCGAATCATTCACAAAGTGGAGACAGGAGAGGGGAGGATGGATCACGTTGCATTGTTGGCAGGGCAGAAGGGCCCATAGAGAGGAGGAGGGTTGCAAACGTGCGGTTGCTCTTCGGTTCTGATTAACACGGGGCACTCTGAGATTGAGTAAGTGGCCAGTGAGGAGGCACGTTTGGCATCTTCTATAATAACACCCTTGGCAGATGAACTCATTATGTGTGTGCATGCCTGTGTTCCCCCCAGGAATTCATTTTAATGGAGTATTAATTAAAGTTGGATTGTACCCTAGTTAATTAAGTTGATTTTTGACATTTGAAATGCATTAAGAAGCCTGGTTGTTACTCCTTCACAGGCTTTTCCGACACTTTGTAGGAATGAATGCAAGTCATTGCAGTGCCTATCAGAGATAAACGTGAAAAGATAATGTTTTCTAAACTGCGATTCCCCAGGCGGATGAAGGGCTGGGGAGCCCCGTGAAGCTGGCTCTGCTTCCTCTCTGTGGGACCTACGACCACTCTCTGATGAGTGTCTGTAAAGCAAGGGGATTAGCTTTAATCCAGGTTTTCCTGCCTGGCTGTCTGCTTGCTTGTGGCTCACCCAGTTCTTAATAATGGTCTCCGAAACCAAAGGCATGTGTATTCTCTTTTAATTATGAGCCTGTGGGTGAGAGAATGGAGTGTGAATGAACCGGAGTCATGTTCCTTGTGAGGGCTGTGAGGGTATTGGCTGCCAAGGGAGGTGATGGATGAGGTTAGTTTCCACGGAAGTGCCACTCCTGGAAAGGTGACTGAGGCTCCCGGGAACCCTTTCTAGCAGCATCCCCCACCTTCTGTACATGAAACTAGGAGGCTGGGACCCAGTCCAGATCCTGCTGCTATAGAGCCCTGTGAGCTTGTGCAAATCACTGTGTCTCTGGCCTTGGGTTGCCTCATCTATAAAATTATGCCGTCGGACTCAGTGGCCCTGAGGCCCCTTATGGTTCCAGTGTGAATTCAAGATTCCTTTCTTTTCCTTCTCCTCTTCTTCTTCTTTATTTGATACTGATAATAATAATTAATAATAATAATAAATTAAGCCTGAGGTGATACAGGTGATTTACCTCAGCTAAAGATTTGGTTTATTGTAAGCACTCAATGTATATTAGGTAGTAGTTTTTTCTAATTGAGTACCTACTAGTTGTTAGACACATACATCATCTCGTGTAATCCTCATGAGAATCTCATGATAACAGACTTTATTGAACATATTTTCAAATGGGGAAACTAAGGCCCAGAAAAGAACTTGTCTAAGGTTAGAGCTGCCAGTGCAGCAGAGCCTTGAGCCATCTCCCTAAACTCTGCACACATGCTCTTACCTGCTACCACACATTCTGTCCTCCTTTTTCCCTCTTGTATCTATCTCCTCCTGTCCTCTGCTCTTCTTTCTTCTCCTTGCTCATCTTTTTCCTCATTACCTTTTCAAACCCCAAAGCAGGGGCTTGATGGGGAGGGTAGCTCTTAGCTGAGAAAAGCACAGTGTTCCCAGGGCTGGGGGTGTGGCACACAGGAATAGTCGGGGATGCAGTTATTAACCATTGTTTCCCCAGAGAGCTTTCAAACCTTGCTAAGCCTGGGGTCCTATTTAAACCTGAGACTTGTTTTCCCACCGTGGCTCAGTGTATACATCCACATTCATATCAAGTAGTACCAAAGGGAGCAGCATGATACTGGGAGCAGGTGAAGAAAGGGAGAGGGAACTAAAATGGATGGGCCCCTACAGTGCGCTTGACTATTTATCTGTCTAGTCGATAGCCATGAGAATTGTCATTTTTTATTCTAATTTTAAAGATCAGAGAAATTAATAATTTGCCCAGGGTCTTGTAGTGAGGATATCGTAAATGTAGGGAGTGATCCCAAATCTGACTCCAAAGCCCATGCTTTTTCTCATTTGCCTTTCATATAAAGGCCAGGAAACAGAGACTTGGAGGACTTTTCTCCACCAGGGAATTCATTCAGACAGGAGGCTGTCAGGAAGCCTGAGGTCTTCGGGACCTCAAAATATGAGAGAAATTAGGAGCAGTCCTGCCTGGGTGCAAAGGGATGTGTGATTGTGAGGCTCTTTCTATTCAAGAGGTCCGCAACTCTCAGATCATACAGACTCTGACTTTTTTTTTCAGGATGGAAAGAAAAACATCATTTTGAGTGGCTATTGTGGAGGGGATGCTCACGGGGGCCGTCCCACAGGACTTTATATCTGCATGTTTTCTCTCAGCTACTTTCCCATCCCCGAACTAGTCTGTCTGAGGCCCCTTTTAGGCAGAGTAGAGAATAAGACGTGTGTATGTATGTACACACTTAGGCATATGTGTTATACACACACCTGTTAAGTACAGCAAGATCTTAGATGCCAGGGAGGTCAGATTTCCAGATCTAGATCTTCATTGAGCATGCTGTGTGCCTTTGGGAAAATTACTTACTCTCTGTTACTTTGTGATAATTATGATGATGACTATTACAAAATTGAGTAGTACAATACTAATGCCCATTTTTTTCCTAGCAGACAACCCCCCCCCCCCCACCGCCAAGTTTATTTTTAGAGCATCTCTAATGCAGGGTTAATAAGGAACTTGAGGACTCAACTCAGGCATCATTTTTCCTTGAAATTCTTCCCTGGGGCTTCCAACTTCCCACCCAGACGGGACAGGAGCACTGTGTGCATACCTCATCAAGATGCTGGGATCTCACTAAAGTGACTGGAGCTTCCTCGTTAAATTGGAGGTGCTCAGATGGAGCGTACACATGTGGGTTTAGATGTGTAGATACAGATCCTACTGTATATTTCTCCTGCTGTGTCAGATACATAGTGATGCTGAATAAATATTGAATAGGTTTACTTGACAATGAGAAACCAGTCGTTTCTCCTAAAAAAGTAAAAAATAAAATTTAAAAAAGCGGGGGGAAGCCCATTTAATCACACGGTTCGTCTCCTCCAGTTCTTTGACTTGAACCCTACAGACAGTGAAAACAAAGAATATTAGGGCAGAATTCAGCATCCTTGGATGGGCTAATGGAGAAGGAGGTCCTGTAG
>NW_006775104.1:605390-611933 GCF_000442215.2 Lipotes vexillifer | reverse complement strand
CCCTATTCTGTTTAATACCTCTCAGGACACACCACCTCTCAAACCTTGCTAAGTGTGGGTCCTGTCTCATCCGGGTCTGTTAACCCTTGACTCCTTCCTCTTGACTCTATAGGCAAACTTCTGGCATTTTACTCAAGGCAAGGTTAGTAGCCAAGTTTACTAGTCTACAAGTCTGTGAGGGAATTTTGAGTTGCTATGGATGTTTTTCTCTCTTACAGTAAGTAGAGTGAATGGAAGGATAATCTTCTGCTCAGTTTTGCTAAAGATGTACTCTAATTAGGATCAGAGAGGAAACCGAAGGAAGATATGAAGATGATATCCTCCAAGCTCATTTCTTCTGTAGATTGAAGAGTCTGCTTGATTCTGTTTGCCTGCTTTGTGAATTCTTGGTGACTAAAGGAGTCTGGAGGGTTAAAGCCTTCTACTTCATTGCAGTGTTATTAATAACCTTCAATAAATTAGAAACCATCTAAATATTCCATGTTAAGTGACTCATTAAACAAATCATAGTAAATCTATAGGGTGAAATATTATACAGTTATTATAAATCACACTGTCAAAGATCATTAATGGCATGAGAGAGGGCTTGTGGTATAACATATAAAAAACTGTATATCCATCATGGCCTCAATTTTGATCACACACATAGAATAAAGGCTAGAAAGCGGTATACAAAGAAGCTAAGAATGTTATGGGTGATTTAATTTTCCCTTGCATATTTTATTTGTTTTATAAGTTTTCTTCAATGATATTTTCGATTGAAAATCAGGAACAATCTCAATAAATGTTATTTTATAAAAACAAAACTTCCCATCCCTACTTAGAGAGAAGAGCTACATAATAAAGAGAAGAGACAAACGTGTGCTTGGAACCTTCTTAAGTATCCAGAACCTCAGCTATTAATACAAATTGTGCTGAACTTTCAAATATCTTCTTTTTGCCTGGGGACAAGAGGCCAGCTGGCTGTTTGCTGGTCTGGAGAGCTAGGGGAGGATATAGGGAGAAGCATTTACCCAAGTCCTCATTTTCCTTGTCCAGGGAAAAGGCATTTTGTAGCAAGTGTCATCTGCTCTGCAGAGATTGTCCAGACAGAATTCTCTCTCCTTGCTGTGTTTCCATGGAAATGCTGCAGTTGCTGGGTTTTTCAAAATATCCGTTTTTAGATATTTTTGCAATCATAATATGAGAGTCAAATTAACTAAGGAACGTGGCCAAGATAATCAACCTCAGCTCTTTATTAGGTAGTTTAATTAAATGCCCATTTACATTTGTTTATAACCCAGTGAAATCATTCTTTCATGCTGTTTCCTTCTCAGATAGGTACACACACACATACCACAAATGCCACAGACACTCACATATATACATGTTTCTCTACTCACCCACTGTAGAACCAAAACTAAATCAGTCTTCAAAAGACATAATGGCCTCAAGAACAAAACAGCTTCATCCTCTATTTCATTTGCTAAACTGATATGGTGTTTATTTAAGAAATAAAAGCTGGTAGTCAATGCCAAAGAAAAATGATTTCTTCAGAATGAGGGAGGGGCGATTCATCCTGTGGAATCCGTGCTCCTTTCTGCATCTCGGGGGGTCAGTCAGTTGTATCAGCACAATGGCGACCAGAGCTGTGCAAATGATACAGCCAATCAGCAGGAGAAGGTGATGGAGTAAAATTACCTCTTTCCTTAACCAGTCATCCCTAAGCCTCATTATTTCTACAAACCTCCTAGTTTCTCCCTTCCTTGTCCCTCCTTTCCTGCCCTTTTCAGTTGCCCTTTTCTCAGGCTCCCCACTATGCAAGCAGAATGGGGTCCATGCACTGGCCCTTCCTGAACTCACTGGTTTCAGTCTTAGAGCTCACCTTATGTAGGGCATTGAAAGGCTGCCTTAACTCTCCCCCTGCCAAAGTTCTAGAAATTCTCAAAATAGGCTCCTTCTTTTGGATGTAGGTATTTTTGGCCACAATTTCATGTATTCTCTGAGAGAAAGTGCACATAAAGCCATCTCAGTGTATATATCAGCATGGAACAAATAGTTATTGCCAAACAGAGAGCAGAACCCTGAAAGAATGGTCCTCGTACAGGTGTGTTTGATCAAGAAGAGAGGGTCGGACAATCCTATTTTTATGTTGGCTCCATCTATAATTTTCCCTTTTTGTAATGTCCATGTCAGATTTGGGGATCAAAGTTAACGCTTGTCTCATAAAGCAGGTTGGGAAGTAAATATTACGTTTTCCTATTCGGTAGAAAAAATAAAAAAGAAGAGAGGGTCTGGAAATGGGTGAAACAGGAGGTTCTTTCTGGGGAGCAGGTGGGTTGATGGCAAAGGTGCAGTGCTAATATGTTAGACTCTAGATAAGCAGAGGGTTAAGAGGATTATCCTAGGAGAGAGAAAGGAAATGGAAGACAGTAGGAAGAAACGTGGCGGCTGCTCCCAAGCTGCCTCACTCACTCCATGATCTTACCTTGTTCTGGCAATGCCTTGTGATAGCTTGAAGTGTGAGGTCATTCTGACTCAGTCTCATTGGCTCCTGATAATGAGTAAAGTAATAATAGATGTGGCTCTCTGATTTGTATCCCTTTCGAAGCAGTCTAGGTATGCTCTTCAAGGATAAGTCAGATAGACACATGCACAGAAGGAAACCTATGGGAAATTTAGACAGTAGAAAAGTTACAGCCCAAGGAATGGAATATGGATCCTTACTCATAGTTTAGTGACACTGACGTTTACGTTCGTTCACCTTATGCTTCAGAGGTGCTTACAACAAAATTATGAGCATGCAATTTAAGCTTGTTGACACCAGGGGGTGACTGTGTGCATGTTTCTCGGGATTCCCTGTGGCTCCCTACTCAAGCTTTCCGGCTGGTAAATAGTAACTTGGTGGTGCAATTATCCTTGAACTGTTGCTAACTTTTGGTGTCTTGGTGTGAAAGCCGTGATTGCAGTTCTTCAGTTTAGAGAATCATTTCTATTACTACCCTCTTTTTTACCTCAGTTTCTGAAGAGAAATCATAGCATGTTAGAGTTGGAAGGGACTTTAGAGATAAGTGAGAGAAATCACAAACACACACCTATGCACACACACTAATGCACATGCACTTTAAGTATGAAGTAATTAAAGTAAAGTAGTTTTCCCATGAGTATAGAACTAGCCAGACAAGGGAAGAGTCAAGAATTATCTCCAGTAAATATCAATTCTATTCAACAACTCCTTTCTCTCTGGGTTGTTTTGTTTTGTTTTCACACAAGGAAGAATAGAGAAAAATGTCACTAACGCTTTGTCTCTGATGCTGTAATCCCCTTGCCTTTCTCTGAGTCAAATTCCCTAGCAATTTTATTTGACATTTTATCCTCTTGAAGGTAGACTGGCCCCTTCCTTTCCTTATCAGGCTGCTGACCACTGGGCTGAGCGGCATCTAATGTTGTACTTGATTGTTTATCTCTTAGCTGATTTTCCTTAGCAGTAGGTTTTAATCTACCTTAGACAAGAGTTTCTTTATAATACAGTAGACTATATGGCCAGAAATCTGAGAAATCAACTTCAATTCATTAATCAGAGAATTTTGGTGGGGAGGACACAGTTTTTAAATGATATTGACTCCTGAGGTCAGTGTATTATCGGACGTACCCAATCTTTCTCTAGTCTTTTTGTTTGTAACACTGACACCTCATATTTGGCAAGTTTGGTCTTTGACTGTCCCTACAATTTAGCTGCATGACCACCAGGTGGAGGGAGTGTCAAGAGTCATGGTGGATTTCCTCAGAAGAGAACGATGCTGACTTTCTTCCCTAGACCTACACCAGAGGTGTTCAAGTTTTTGTTAAAGAGGGGGGAAAAAGGAACTTCAAGCTGTGAAGCCATTAAAATAGCTTAAGGATCCTAAATAAAATAAAATCCTCAAGATATCTGTAAGCCTCTGTCCTCTGTCTCTTATTCCTGTAACAGGAGTGCCAGCCTCATCCCGAGCAGTCTTCCATGTCAGTGCCTGTCCTCCATTGACACATTGAGTTTATTTTTCTTAAGTGCCCTGCTTCCTGTCCACAATTTTAATCTCTCTCTTCACATAGTCTTTTCTTTTCTTGCTTTTGTTTTTTTTAAAGAAATATCTAGACTTTTCAGTCTCTAGGCTTTCTTTAGATATCCCAGGAAAAAGCTGCAAAAACAGAAAAGAGGGGCCCAGCTCATCCTAGCATATTTGAAAGACCAAATCCAGTATTGATCTTTTGCCAATTTCAAAATGAAGTATTTCAAACTTTCCCTCTGTCTTCTAGTGGGAACTAGAGGTGGCTTGCATGAAAAATACCTTTTGAATATAATAATATCTGGCACTTGCATAGCACTTACTATACGCCAGGCACTGTTTCTAAGTGATATAATACATCTGTGTGTGGATGTCTGTGTGTGTGTGTACAAATAAATACATATGCATATATATTTATTGGTATACATATATAAGTTATATAAATGTAGAGTGTGTATGTATATCTGCATACACACACATATATCTCACTTATTTGTATGTATATGCACACAGACATAACACACACGTATATATCAACTTATTAGTAATCTTTACAACTCTGTGGGTGTAAGAACTATTACTCTTCCCATTTTATTGACAAGGGAAACTGAGGTGCAAAGACGGTAGGTTACTTACCAAGGTTATATAGGAAATATGTGGTAGAACTGGGGTTTGAAAACCTTTCGTTAGTTCCTTCTTTCTTTCTTCTTTCTTTTCTTTTCTTTCTTTCTTTTTTTCTTTCTTTCATTTTTTTAATTGAAGTATAGTTGATTTACAATGTTGTGTGGGGTCTGAAACTCTTAACTACTATGCTATATCGCCTCTCTATACAGTAATTTTTCAGAGATTCCGTTATCTCATACCCAAGGACTTTAGCACATCTGGAAAATGGTTTTGCTCTAGGCAAAATGACAGCCAGAAAGTCTGAAGTAATTTTAAGTTATAGTGACCAATATCCTGAACTTCCTAATTTCATACTGGTTTGAAATATATACATTCATACCTGTAGGAATATGTACCCCAGCTTAAATAGTCTGGAAAACTTGTTTTGTATTTTACAACAAAAACTTATTTGTAAAGAAAATAAACTGAATTAATTACAACCAGACGCAAGCTACTAAATGACAGGAACACTGAATAATAATAATTCGTATTCCTTATAGCTATCATCACAATGTTATAGGCTTATTGATAATGCTATTTGTTTACTTAAAGCATTGATAATAAGTAAGCAATTTATTTCTTATAATCTTTGAAGTGAGCAGGGCAAATCTTATTCTTCCCATTTTGTAGATTAGGAAACTGAGGCTCAGAGAGGTTTTCGCCTGTCCAAAAAGAACATTCTTTCTACCCCATTATTTGCTACCTCGAGGGCTCGTTAATCTTATGAACTCAACCTCTTCTGCCACACTTAAGGCCTTTCCTCTCTAAAGAGCAAAGAATAACTTGTCCAAGATCTGAAGACTATTTTTGTCTCTCTTTATTGTCTCTTTTTTAATCCCTTGTTCCAAAGGCCATACCATGATTTATCATACTGAGAACCAACAAGATGAAATAGTATTCTTAAGGTGAATATTTATCCATGTTTTTAACATGGGAGACTTACAGAATGTTAGAACCATAAGGTAACTAACCATTTTATTTTATGCTCTCCCCAGCCTATTTTACACACGAAGTCTTGGAGAGCAAAGGGTATCGTGATTTACTTAAAGGCACCACAAGTTATAGGAAGAACAGAGGCCACAATCCACATCTTCTGGCTCCTTCTATGAATTTTTTCTCTCTACTGGCTTTTCTCCTGGTAGAGCCATGAGCTTATCTTTCCTGCTAGTCAAGTGAAGATTCCTTGTTTCTAAGCAAACATCAGACTCATCTTTCCCTCTACAATTCATGGAAATGCTCAATGAGAGCAGGTAGAAGAGGAGCACTGTGGCAGGCCACTGGAGATCTATTTTCAGTATGAGGAAGAGCTCTTAATAAATGAGCTTTCAGTAATTCAATTCAGCTCCATCATTTTCAGTACTTATTCCATTCAAAATGCTATACTTAGCTCTTTTAAAGTTGTCTGACCAGTAATATCATCCTGACTGCATTTCATCATCTTGAATATCATGGGAGAAATGTCTCATAGTTACATTGAAATTAAGATAAGCTACGTCTTTAGCATTCAACTTTCTAACCAACCAAGCAATCCTGAAAAGAACAAAATAATTTAGCATAGCACATATTTTCTTAATTAATCTGCACTTGGTTCTTACTGAGTGTCACATTCTTTCTTACATATTTGTAAAATCATGATACATTTCTAGGAATCAGCATCTAGCTACCTGGAGGAAGTATACAGAGCTGTCCTTTATGAAAGATGAAATAATATTTGTCCATCACCAGTTTCCTCTTCTTCCCAGTTGCTCAAAAATGAGTGAGCTTCCTGCTCTGAGACCACATTTTCCCTAAACCACTGGGAAGTAAGGCTGACGGTGGTTCCTGTCCTTCAGGAATGCCAGCACTAATGGCGTAA
>NW_006775104.1:603818-605284 GCF_000442215.2 Lipotes vexillifer | reverse complement strand
GAATGCCAGCACTAATGGAGTAAACTTAACAGAGATGCGTAGTGAATATAAATACAGAAATGTAAACTGACCCATAGGGGTGCTGATTAGAAGGACAGTCTGATACCGCACTGACTGGTTGAGGGTAGGTTGGGTGACCTCAGTTCCACACTCTTGCCCTTAACCCCAGCCCTGGCCTCTCCCACGTGCCCTGAGTGGAGTCTCTGCTCTCTCCCCCGCAGCTGTGGACATGGATGGAAGACCTTCAGAAAGAGATGCTGGAGGATGTCTGTGCAGACTCAGTGGATGCGGTCCAGGAACTGATCAAGCAGTTCCAGCAGCAGCAGACCGCTACTCTGGATGCCACACTCAACGTCATCAAGGAGGGCGAAGACCTTATCCAGCAGCTCAGGTCAGCGCCTCCCTCCCTGGGGGAGCCCAGCGAGGCCAGGTCAGCATGGGCGGTGCTTTCCAGTGGGAAATGCCTCGGACTAGACACGAGATAAGTCATCATGTTCTGGTCTTGGCTCAGCCACAGCCAGCTTTGTGGTCTTGTGTGCGCTTTGGTTTCTCCATCTGTCAGATATAAAAATGCCTGCACCATACCCAACTTGAATTTAGAGTGGAAGAGTCAGTGGAAAAGCTCTGATGTTTCAAAGCATTATGTATCATTGAAGACATTATTCAGCGATCAATAAGTAATATAAATACAACAAAAATTTAAACAAATAGTATCTTCATTAAGAACGATGGCATATTTGGTCATGTGGAGAAATAGCCATTATGGAATATAGTGTTATTTGGCATCTGTTCTCAGGCTGCCTCTGAATTCTAGTGCTCCAGTTGGTGAAATGTAACCCCAGACGGTTGCCTTTGGCTCTGTTAGAATGTAGGGAGTGTGTGATGTGTCCCACTCTGCTCTCCACTTACCCACATATGACCTTTCCACCATTCCTTGCTACCCAGAAAATAAAACTCCTTCTCGATTGCCCTAAACAAAAATAACTAAGAAGGGATCTTAGAAAATCCTACCTGATACCTTATATTCATTTAGAATCATCCACACCATTGCCTCCTTTCTATTGGCATCAGTGTCTAGTTTCCTGTCCCTGTCAAGGGCATCGGCTCCTCAGGTGAAGTGTCATGAGGCCTTGAGCAAGCCCTCAGCAACCAGCCCTATGCCCAGGTGCTGTGTAAATAGGATTTGATGGTGCTGATGATGTCTGCCTGCGGGGACTTGTTTGTATCCTCAAATCACTGAATGCCGGGACCTCTGCCAGCTCTGGACAGAAATAATCTCATCAACAAGTCCCAGGACAGTCCTGGAGACAGAAGGAATTACTTCAGTTGGAGATGGCTTCCCCACCACCCCATACCAGTTGTCCAATTAAATAAACAATGAGAGCTTACCTTAAGATGGCCCTGGCATGTTTTCCTGTTGGATTAATCATTTCTATTCCAAACATGCACATGAGATTCTGAGTCCT
>NW_006775104.1:594166-603799 GCF_000442215.2 Lipotes vexillifer | reverse complement strand
CTTTCCCTTCTCCCAATTCACGGTCATGAATATATAATATGTGACAGTTTTGTCTGCCTACCTAGGAAACTCCACTGTTACTTGCTTCTGAAGAAAATTCCAAATAGTAGGCAGCCGCTTAACCTCTCTGGGCCTCAGCTGCTTTGTCTGTGTGATTAAGGGGTTCACTCTAGTAGCTTGTCAGCTCTAGAATTACGTGATGGCTTTTACATTTTCTCTCCAAATACTTTTCACAAGCTTGGCTAGCCTCTCTGTGGGGCTGGGTCTGTGGAGCTGCCACTTGCTCTTATCCCCTGCCAACCTTGCGCCATACCTGAGGGCTGAAGGCTACTCAGTGATGGTAAAGGCAACGAGGTTGCTGATGCCTGTCCTACAAGTTTAAGTTCTGTGGACTTCAGAGAGGACCATAGGCGTGTGACAAGAACCACTGGCGACTGTTCGTCCCCCCACCAGTCTGATGCTAGCCTGGACTCCCCTCCCTGATATCAAGACCAGTCAAAGAAAAAAAGCAAACGATGCCTAGTGGACATTGGCAGGATGCCTCACACATACCAGTGCACACGTCTTCTCTAGGCCTCCACGACTCCTCTGGCACTGATCACCGAAGCACCTAAGGTGGTTTTTATATCATCTCTATGATTCCTAGTGAATGTGACACTGACAGAGATGCTGAACAAAGTGACCAGAAATCATCCTCTTCCTTCTGGAAGCTGGGTGAGAGAGAAAGACTAAGGGGAGCTGTCAGAAAGAAGAGTCATATCCGCCCTCCTTCGCAAATGCATAATACACAGTGTTGAGTACTCCTCTTGAGTTCTTTTCATAGTTGGGGGAAGCTGTGCAGTAGTGGGCTTTCATGCCCAAATAGGTCAGGGTGAGAAGGGAGGGATCAGAAGCTCTCTAGATGACAGAAAGGGAGGCTCTTGACAAACTGGCTTTATGCTCCGTCTAGAAATAGTGTGAGCTCAGATACCATTGCTTCTGAGACAAACACAGGCCAGAAGGACCCGGTTTTCAGAAAGGCTGCTGATGAGACCATATTCAAAACTAATGATTTTCCCCTCTGACTTGTTTTTTTTTTTTTTTTTTTTAAATAATTTTTATTTATTTATTTTTGCTGTGTTGGGTCTTCGTTTCTGTGCGAGGGCTTTCTCTAGTTGTGGCAAGCGGGGGCCACTCTTCATCATGGAGTGCGGGCCTCTCACTGTCACGGCCTCTCCTGTTATGGAGCACAGGCTCCAGACGCGCAGGCTCAGTAGTTGTGGCTCACGGGCCTAGTTGCTCCGCGGCATGTGGGATCCTCCCAGACCAGGGCTCGAACCCGTGTCCCCTGCATTAGCAGGCGGATTCTCAGCCACTGCACCACCAGGGAAGCCCCCCCTCTGACTTCTTAAACTGTGTCAGAAACTAAGGTATCATGAGATAACGAATGTGCTTGTTTATTTCAAGTTTTAGGGCTCTAGCTTTACTCAGTCAAGGCCCTGTAGAATCTGAACTTCTTGAGCTCCACAGTTTTCCTATTATAATGGACTCTGGAGGTGTCACCACCACCTCGATTGTCTAAGCAGATCAATATGTTCATCTCTTGGTTCCCTCTGTGGCATGCCACCTCGCCTTGCTTCTTTTGTATAGACACTCTCTGCTCAGAAAGCCCACCCCTTGCATCTACTCAGCTCATCCTTTTCTTCTAACACCCAATTCTGGGCTCATCCTCTCTGCAGCCTTTGTTGGTTGTCCAGCCTCTTGTGCCCTAGCTTCTACTCCACAGCTGGACCCATCTCCAGTCAGCACCTGACACATCACTGTCCTTTCAGGATTAACAGTCATTCATACAGCACGTTCCTGGTCACAGAGCATGGTTACACCTGCCATCTTCTTTAACAGTAAACTGTGCCGTGAGTAGGGCAGGGATTATTAAGCCCACTTTACAGGAGGCAACTGGGCCTCAGGGAGGTGATTTCCCAAGGCCACCAGCCCATATATGTCAGAGGGAGACTTAAGCCAGGCTTGCAGCCTCCAGACCCCATGCTTTCCTAAGTATAGCTTGAAGCCTGTGTAATAGCACTAGCCCATAACTTTGGCATGGACTTAACAAAGGGGATGAATAATTTTGGCAGCCATGATCTCATTTTAACCATGATCCTGTGAGGTAAAACTAGGAAGGATTTTTTTTTTCCCATATGCCTTAATTTATCTACCCTTATGTATTGTGATATGTGTATTTGTGTATGTGTGTCTTGAAATATGTATATATTAGACTACATATATGTGTGGAACCATTCTATTTCTGTAACATTTGTGGAGCCCTTTTGCAAGCATTATTTCATTTGATCCTGTCACGATTCTGTCTGAGGAATAGGACAGCAGCTAGCCTTAGAGCTATAGTGCTGTGAACCCCAAAGAGGGTACAGTAGCTTTGGCTCACCTACTAAGCAGACAGTGCCAGGCTCACAGTAGATTCCCGTCCCCCTCACTCAGACGAGGAAGGCCCCCTGCTCCTCTGTCACTGTGAACATGTCAAGGCCCCTCCCTTCTCTCCCCCGCTCTGCCACAGGGACTCGGCTGTGTCCAGCAACAAGACGCCCCACAGTAGCTCCATCAGCCACATCGAGTCGGTGCTGCAGCAGCTCGACGACGCCCAGGTGCAGATGGAGGAGCTGTTCCATGAGCGAAAGATCAAGCTGGACATCTTCCTGCAGCTGCGCATCTTTGAGCAGTACACCATTGAGGTACAGGTGGGGAGGAGGTGCTGGGCAGGTGAGGTGGCCGAGGGAAGCGCCCCGGGAACTGGAAGGGCTGCTGCGCAGTAGCCTAAGGGGATTGGAGGGGATTATGCATCCTGATGTGTTTCTGGAAATCAGCAAATTCACGTTCCACCGTGTTGGATTCCTTCCAGTCCCCCTCACCCAGGCTGCCAAGCAGAGCCCCTCTCCTCGCTGTCTGTCTGGGATTACTCCATTGAGAAGGGTTTTGTTGGCTTGCGTTGGACTCCTACTTGGCACTTTGGTTCCTGGCAGACCGTGGAGTTGGCTGTTTGATGACTGAGGCAGACTTGTTGGATTCTATAGCTTCATGAGTAGGAAGGTGGTAAAATTAGGTGGTCTCCTCAGCTGGTAACTATAGATCAGGGATTAGATGGACTCACACAGCAGCCAGGAAGTCAGGAGACACAGGAAGGAAGACCTGAATCCTCAGTTTGCTTTCTGCTTATTAAGAAAGTAAGCATATGTGGAGGACATTTGCTGGTTCATTTCGTTGACTCCTCACTTCATTCTGGGAAGGTCAGAATCCGCTGTTCTGGTATATTTATGTCCTCTCTGTGATGCCTATTGATACTGTCTGCCCCATATAATATCCACCTTTTATAAAATTCTGCTTTGACACAGTAACTAAAAGCCAGGCCAGTAGGGTTTCTGGGGTGTGAAGAGTATTCAACACCTATGGCGCTTTGTCCTTTTCAGGGATGGCAAAGGGTTAAATTAAAAGCTATATCTTCTCTTTGCTCCTGGCTGGTGTGTTGTGAAGGAAAACCAGTTATCCCTCTACCATTCATTAAAACTTTACTTTGCATTCCAACCATCTCCTCCTAGTTGGGACTTCTGGGGGTCTGGGATTGATGCTCCCAACAATATCTGTGGAAACTTCTGTGGAACTGGTTTGGAAGGAAAATTATTATTTTTTCAAATGTTGTACGCTCCAGTATCCCAATGCCAATGTCATTCGCAGTCCCACGCAGGACCAGAAAACTGTCCTGGCAACAGAAGCCCTCTTCTTCAATCCTGAGACCAAAAATGTTTGTAATGAGAATCAGAAATGTAAAAACAAACAAACAAACAAAAGGCAGTCCTAAAGCAATCCTTCCTATCCCTGACTCTCTTATGACCTTTCCCTTCTTCACTGCTATCCTGACTTCCTGGAAGCCACTGCAGCTTTTTTGCTTAAAGATGCCATGTTCTAAAAGGTGTTTTCTGGACAGTTTCTGAAACAAAGGAAAAGATAAGTCTTTAAATTTAGATCTCGATTATCCTTCCAACGCATTCCATAGCTTCAAATAAATTTATTTTTATTTCTTATTTATAATTTATCTTGAATCTACACTCAAAGGGATTTCAGGTGGCAGACAGTGTTAAAACGTATATTGAAAGAACAATGAAAATGCCAGTGGAAAATTAGAGACGTTGGTATGCAGAAAGGGATGGAAGTGGGGTGACAAAGGTAATAAAGAAAGGAAAGAGGGGGCGTGAGTTATTATTCTTTGGTAGTTGGGAGTGAGACTCACCGAAATAAACAGAGGTAATGTTTGGTTGCAGCAGTGTTGACTGCAGGCCTTCCCACGGTCTTCACCCACCGAGAGTGAATATATCCATGGGGGAATTATGTTAGCAGGTGTGGGGATTTGACTGTTGTATTCTTTATCTACTCTCCTGTCATTCCAGGTCTACATCAAAAAATGCTTGAGGGGGAGGAAATAACCTGAGGGTTTGGATGTTTAAGCTTTATTTGATGAAATGGCTGTGGTTTTGAGGTCTGGGTTGCTGGTTTATTGCCACTTGAACTTTACCCCTGACATCAGCCAGGGGCATCACTCCGCTGTGTTTGCCTGCAGTAATTCTGGGAAAATCCATTTCCAATCCAAACCATATGTAAAAATATATTCTTTTTTTTTTTTTTAAGAAGTTGATTGTAAATCAGATACTTTGAAATTGGATCCTATTTAAATGTCGCAGTAGAAGAGTTTGATATTTAAATTGTAGGATCTGCGTTTCTCAGCCTTTGTTTGTATAAATGTTTGCCCTCCCACCCTGACAACAACTGGGACAGCTTGGTATGCAGCAAACCAGAAGTAGGGAAGTAGGTATGAGGGTCTAATAAAATGAGGGAGAGGAACATAATAAACAGACCAAATGAGGGAGTTAAAAATGAGGGTGATAAAAATTTAGTTCTGCACCCAGGTTTTAGAGGGCGTCTTGTTCCCCATTTTGGGTGTGGCCCGAACCTTGGGGAAATGCTGCCTTTCATCTTAGACAGAAATGGAAATCCTGCCAAACCTATGGAAAATTTCTCCTTCAAGTCAGATTGTCAGAAGTTATTTTTGAGGGTGATGAGATTATTTCAAATACCAGCTAGGGTTTCACTGTGAGGATGAAGGGCAAACTTCTAGAGAAGATTCAGAGTGTGAAGCTGAGGGTGGTTTCTGTAATGAGAGCCATGCTGGAGCCGATATAAGCCAGGGCAGAGGCTGTCACTGCAGGACCTACAGCTATGGTTTCCTTTCCTAAAGGAAGGCATTTGATGGACATACTCGGAATTCCTAGGGATTACTGAAAACCAGAGCTGACCTGCTCCCCTGACATTTGGGTAATCTAAGTGTGACTCCTTAACCATGTCACTGACGGCTGGCATGGGCTAATTAATTTTAAAATTAAGGTAACACATGAGTTGCGGCACCAGTCTCGTTTTACTTAATTATATGGCTTCCAGAGTATACCTGGGATGGGGTCAGGGGTTACGCCCACTGAGAGTGAAACTTACCGCAGATGTATTAGGCAAATGTTCAGAAACCAGGACTGCAGCTGCATTCCTGACACTCCTTCTTAGACTCCCTGGAGACTAGATGAAGTGACCCATAGCGGAACATGATGCTCTTTAAAGTTTCTTCCCTGTAAGTTCAGCCTCCTATGAAAGATAAGTTATAGGAAACAGTTGTAGTGGAAGAGACACTTCACCAAATGCAAGTAATGTTTATTTTGTGGTGGTAAGAATATGGATAATTTCTCCTTGTTTTTGATAACTCCGTGCATTTCACCTTTTCTACAATTAATCAGAAAGAAATAAAAAAATATTTTTAGAAGCAGGAACAGGACAGTGGTCTCCAGACTCTTTAGATTAGACACTCTCTCAATAAAATATTTTTGAACTTGCAACCCCCTATGTATGCATCCATATTAATTTATAAATTATATATGTGTTATACTATCACTAATAATCTCAAAATTCACTGTGCCTTTAGGGTGAAGTTTGACTCTTTCATTAGAAGTTGTAGTTCCATATTTCAAATAGCCTTCTTGATAATTTTCAATTATTTTTTGGTTCTGGTTTCTTGACAGACCTGATTAGACTGTCATTGTTTCTTTGCCCCATCACGTGGCTGCCAAAGAGTTCAAAGTTCTCTTGTGCTTTCATGTTTAGTATTTTCTTCAAACTGTAGTTTCTTTGAGGAACCGTGTTAAGCCACGTCTTTTTGTGAAGGGTAGTTTAGTTAAAACTGGATAATAGATAAGTCCATTTAACTGGGCACATGAAAACAGCAATAATTTGAAATATGCTGAAAGCAACTGAACAAATGAGCCGGCCCGCCCCTCTGCATTGTGGTCCTTCCACCGTCCCTGAGGTGCCCTGCCCACCACATCACCTGCCATGTGTTCCGAGTGAGACTCAGGTGTCAGTACCCTATGAAAGTCCGGGGAAACGTCGTATCTTTTTTTATTGGTTTGATCAAATATGTGTGCATATAATATATATGCACATACATATGCTTATTTATATACAGAGAATATTCCTCTCTGTTATCAACGGATAATCTTGGGTATCCCCTGAGGTGGGCATACCCATGTTGGAGAGTACTAGGAATGACACCAAGAAAGATACTCTATACAAGGGACTAAAAAATAGGCCTCAGTTATGATCTTCCTTTGAAATTTCTGACTCTGTAATTAAAACCAAAGTTTTCTCAATGTACCTGAAAATTAATCTGCATCATTAACCCAGGTAAGGAATGGAATAGCAAACTATAAATCCATGGGGTTCACATTAGGACAAGTTGGGGCCAGGCTGAGCCTGAGGAAAATGGCCTTCAAGGAGGAAAATTCTGCCTAGAGGAGAGAAAGCTGATTGTAATTTGCACTGGTGGTCTCAACTCTGCAATTGGTTGTATGCAGAGGCCTTTCACGTTTTACACTTGATAAACATTTAGTGAGCACCTTCTATCAATACAACTTGATAAACATTTAGTGAGCACCTACTATGCACCAAAAATTGTGTTGGGCATTGAGGATGAAACAATCCCTGCCATCAGTGGGCTAGTTGGGGAGAACCATAGAAATAGAACCATCCTATAATGTGATCATTCTATGACAGAGAGAAGCTTACAGCTTGATGAGAACACTGAGACAGGAATGCTTAGCTTTCTCACGCTGCCCTTGGAAGATTTCCCAATGAGATGACACCTGGAGGACAGGTAAAAGTTGGTGGCTAGGATTTGGCATCTCTGAAGGATGCCCTCTAGCCTCTACCAGAATATCTCCAGAGCCCAGAAGCAGGGTTGGGGAGAGGAGGGAGCTCAGGATCTCATTAGTGTGTTGAACCAAGATCTCCACCCTTCTACCCTTTGGTCCTGGTTCTGTTCTCTGAAAAACAGAACAAATCTGCTCCCTTTTATTTGGCAGCCTTAAAAATATTTGAAGATGTTCCTCACAGACCTCTTTTCCTTTATCTGAAAAGTGTTGAGATTGTGTAAGTTATTTCTGCAGAGTCCCCTCTGACTCTAAAACTTCGATAACTACTTGTCTTTATTGTCAGCCCTTTTCTGTGGGACATAGCTCCGATGTACTCGCTGCTTTCTGGGTACACATTGTACCTCTCCTGGTTGCCCCCTGCTAGCTGGGCTGTAGTTAGCCACGGCTGGCTTACACTCACCCCTTGGGAGCTATGTGTCCAGGACCCTGGCGCTCTCCCAGCACAGCCCAGGAGATAGGGGCCTCTTCTGCCTTGTTGAGGCTTGTGCTCCCTTAAAAGCCCCTGGTTGTCTTTTCAAGATATGTGCTTCCAATACACTGACTTTTTCTTTTTTTAACTTAAATGAAAGCTTTTAATGTATTTTTCCTCTCAAATTTTTCTTTTTTTTTTTTTTTTAGGCCCAGTTCTTCAGCCTATCAAAATAAATTTAATTTATTATTGCTATCAGTAGTTCAACAATTTGAAATATTGACCAGGTCAGGCAGGGCTCTTCAGTGCTTCACTGGAAGTTTTCCTTTGGTGACACAGCCGTCAGCCTGCACAGTCATTCCTTCAAAGGGCCACATCATCTTCTAGTCCAACTTCATAGCCCTTTCCTCCATAGATACAGTGTGAGACTCTGCAAAGACTTGCTGTTCTCCATGTTTGTAACATGCCTTAAATGCACCAACTTAGTAACTATATCAAGAAAGAAAATGAGGGCTTCCCTGGTGGCACAGTGGTTGGGAGTCCGCCTGCCGATGCAGGGGACATGGGTTCGGGCCCGGTCCGGGAGGAGCCCACGTGCCGCGGAGCGGCTGGGCCCGTGAGCCATGGCCGCTGAGCTTGCGCGTCCGGAGCCTGTGCTCCGCAACGGCAGAGGCCACAACAGTGAGAGGCCCGGGGACCCCAAAAAAAAAAAAAAAAAAAAAAAAAAGAAAGAAAGAAAATGAGATCTGTTTGAGATCAATTTTTGTGTGTTCCCTTGGGATTCCTACAGCATTTTCTAAATGTACCCCAAATCGTTTGCAAAGGAAATGCAGAATGAATACAATAAAGTAAGCCAAAATTCTCACAAAATGTTTATTTGATAGTTTCTTCTAGACTTTTGTCAAATTGGTTTCAGGATCATTGGGAGTTTTCCCTAACATCTTCCTTTGAAAAAAAAAAAAAAGGATTATTTACACAGCTTTAGTATTCCGACATGTCACTTGTTTTTGGCAAATTATCAAAGATCCCTGATGGAAGCTTTCAGATCATTCTGTAACGGGGTGGGTAAGGGGCTGTGGACCTGAAGTCAGGTGACATTATCAAGGTTCAAATGCTGTCTACTTCTCCTTTCTGGTAAAGATAACGGGGGACTCAGTAGAAGGAAACGATGTAAGCTCCAGCACTGGGTGTTTAGCTTTCACGGGAGAAAACCCATTCTGACACTCAAGCATTGATAAGTTTTAGAATGGGTGGACAGGATACATCAGAGGAGCTCTTCAACAGAGGAGAGATTTTTTTGAAAAGAGAATAGAGTCCTACAAGTCTCAAACTGATTAAGAGGCAAAGATATGGGCAAAATAAAGACTCAAGATCAGTCATGATTATAAAAGATCTCAGTTTTAATCATGATGATAATGAAAAAAAGAACATGAACTTGGTCATAAAAATTGTGTTCCATTATCCAAGTTATCCAATTGGAATAGAAATTAGGTGACCGAACATTGGAACTCATCAGTTACAGTGTTGCAATATGTTCTTATATTTTTTTGCCAAAAATCAAAAAACAACCGAGTGGGTATCTTTACGGCTAAGTCCTTCTGCTTTTCCAGAAAACTCTTGCAGTATCCTCAAAGGTTTTCTTATAGCTACATAAAGAAATATTTTAACTCTTTCGACAGGTTATATATATTTCTAAAACAGAGGGAAATTCTATGATATACTTTTAAAATAATCTGTATTAGAATTCACTAATCCTCATCATTTTATAAATTGATTAACAGAAAAAAACTTAACACTAGACTAGACAAGAAGAACAAATGACTATGGTAATTTAGTTTATTTTAGTTTCACAGTGGTAATGCAGATCAATGTACATACCCATTATAGATAAAATAGCCCTTCCCATGCAGTGAGACTGTCTCTTTCGCTGCA
>NW_006775104.1:566270-594156 GCF_000442215.2 Lipotes vexillifer | reverse complement strand
TTCCCTATCAGCCAGCACTTGTAGGTCAGTGGAGAATATTTAGCTTTCACTTTTCTCGTTTTAATACAAATAATGACCTTATATTTAGAACAGAAAGATGTTCATTTGCAATTGACAGCTCATGTATTTCAGAGCAACTTACCACAATGAAATGCCTTGGATCCTTCCTCGCCACTCTTAGTTGGAATGGGACTGGACCTTAATGTACATAACATATGCAGTGTTGATACACACAGACACACACACCCTTTGCTGAGAGGCAGTATTGTGCAGTCATTGAGTATGCAGTATTTTGAGTTAGAGTGCCTGGGTTTGAAACCTGTTTCACCAGCTTTACTAATTGTGTGATTTTTAGACAAGTTACTCGTTTGGTTTCCTCATCTGAGATATAGGTATGAGAATAATAATTCCCAGTCCCCATAGGGTTATTAAGGATTTAATGAGTTAACACATAGAACATTTTTAGCAAAGTGCCTAGCACTTAATAAATACTTTAATACATTGTAGTCAGCATTGTTATTATTAATAAAATACCTAAATAATATATATTGGGTTGGCCAAAAAGTTTGTTCGGGTTCTTCCGTAAGATGTTATGGAAGAACTCGAACGAACCTTTTGGCCAACCCAATACTAATATGCTGTACATACGTATACATATGTATATGTATTTGCATCCAGATTTTAAGCAAACATTCCATCTTATTCTCCCCCATTGTTTCTCTCCGAATTTGTTACCCAATCCTGTTAGGTGATCCCTGAGTGTTCACGTAACTGCTGTGAGAGCCACAGGCATTTGCGCTTGCCATACAGAGAACATGCCCACGCAGAGGGCAGGTTACACTTCTCTTTGCCACAGCTTTTGTCCCAGTGTTCACACCCCAATGCCGGATTGCAGATGTGTCCCCTGTTCATGGCAAAGGCCCCGGGAAACCAGAGAATTCTAGATAGGTTAATGTAACCTTTATACTGAGTATAAATACTCAGTGTCGATTTTTTTTTTAACATCTTTATTGGAGTATAATTGCTTTACAATGGTGTGTTAGTTTCTGCTGTATAACAAAGTGAATCAGCTATATGTATACATACATCCCCATATCTCCTCCCTCTTTGTGTCTCCCACCCTCCCTATCCCACCCCTCTAGGTGGTCACAAAGCACCGAATATTTTCAATTTACCACCTCTTCAACAAAAATATCCTACTGGGGGAAGGCTGTGCGGTTTTTTTTTTTTGAACGGGTAAATTATTCCTGGCATTATATAAGGCCACAAACACACAGTTTATTGATATGTTCAAAGCACATGATTAATTTCAAAGGTTCATGTGAAGTGAAGAAAATGGAGTTATCAGGAGTTTGCGGGGGCTTTTTTTAGAGAAGAAAACAGGGGAAAGGTTAAACAGGCACTTCTCTGAAGTGAGAAAAATAAAAAGAAAGCTATCCCCTGAAGTTAGTTCTTGGACCAGCTCTGTTGATATGACACCGTGGTTAAGAGCCCTGGACTTTGTAGTTGAACGCTGAGCTCTGCCACCACCAGCTCTGAGACCGTGAGGCAAATGATCTGACTTCTATGTGCCTTCGTTTCCTCCTAGAGTTGCTATGAGGATGAAATAAAAGAAAATCAAATGCTTAACACTGTCTATCCGATAATAAATGCACAATTCAGGGTAGAATCTTCTTTTAACCATGATCATCATCTCCATCATGATCACCAGCATCTAAAAATGATCTGAAGAAAAGGACTACACACTGAGATTTCCAACTTTGCAGCTGATAATAAAGAGCTAAGGTGATGGGAATAGACCATAGGAAGTGGGAAGAGGGGGACAGGTGAGTTCTGTTTCAGGCAGGTACACTTGGGGGTGAGGGGAGAAAGCATTCTCTACACATAACTCCTGGGAAGGACCCAGAAAATGGGAGGAGCCAGTGAAGAGGGCTTTCCGAGAACAGAGCCCAAGGCTACTGCTAAACCAAGTCCCTTGGGTCAGTTTTTGACCACAGAATACTGGGTTCAGTGAATCTCATCTGGTAGGAAAGCTTTGGGCTTCTTTTTGAAGTGTCTTCCCATTTCCCACTGCCTCTTATCCTTTCTAAATTCCTGTTCACCTCCTTCTCTGATTTTCCTTATGGCTGTGGCTCTAGAGTAGATAATTGTTAGAATAGAAACACTGCCAATGTATCTCTCATATCCTCACACGCCAATTAATTCAGAAGAGTGAGGCAGAGAGAGGCCACTGGAGCCCAGAGAGGAGCTGAGTGAGCTAGGAGCCGAGATGGGGCTAATTGAGTGGAAGGAGAAAGCAAAATAGGTGGATTGAAAGCTGAATGCCCTGTGGGTACTTTTCTATTCCATCTTTCACTCATTTGGTTCAGGCCCTAGTTTCTGCCTAGTACAAATTCTTCCAGGTTTCTTTTCCAAATGGAGTTAGATCACCAGATCAATCCCCAGACAGGTTTTTCTTTTCATGGCTTTGTCTCTGTATTAGCAAATTAGCCCATGTCCCATGTTATGAGATAAGCCGGAGAAAAACGTCAGGTTCTGGGGGTTGTCATGAAGCTCTTCATGACAGAGGGGTGACTTTGAAGGGCAGTGAGGACTTGAGCAGACTGGGAGGAGGGACAAGGATGTCTCAGGGCTGTTGGACCAGAGAAGGTGATTGGAGAGGGCAGAACTTCAGGATCAGGGAATAAACCAGATGCCTGGTTCACATAACAGAAGAGCATGAGATGGGACCAGAAAGCTAGGTTTGTTCATTAGCTGTAAAGCAAGCTTCAGGTTTGAAAACAAATTTTTTTCTTTAAAAAAAAAAAAAAAAAAGAGCCCCTGCTATATGCCAACCTTATGCCCCAGAAGGAAGGTGGGGAGAGGGAAGCCAATGACAGAATACTGCTTGAGGAAACAGAAAACACTCAGGAAAGAAAATAATTTAAACTCCAGCCAACATTCGAAATTCATAAATCAGACTATTTCAAGCCTCTTGGCATCAGTTCTTGGGGATTTGGGAAGAGAGTCAGACATGACTGTGTGTAGACCCAGGGAAGCGAGACTTGGAAGCCAGGCTGTTGCGTTGAGTAGCTCCTTGAAATTCTCATTCTTCAGGCTTCATGACAGACTTGGGTCCTTCGGCTCAATGGTATTGGGAGGTATGGGTGGAGAAGGGGAAGGAAGGAATATAGAAACACCAGATAGAGAATCCTGGGCCTACTTCACATTTGCTTTAGATTCAGATTCCCAAGATACCAGACCTCTGAGCCTCACTCTGCCCAACCAAAGCACCTCACCTTTGCTCTGCCCTAACCAGGACCCTCGACACTTGCCTTTCTGCTCCACAGACTCAGGCCTTGGGACCCCTCTGGGATCTTCCTGCAGCAAACAGCTTCTTCATAGACTCAGTTTCATGAAAACAAAACAAAAACTAAAATGTAAAGAAAAGGCAGACTCTTCCTTTTGTGCTTGTTTTCTATTTTTATTTTCCTTAAGCTTTGTAGACAAGGAAGTGGACTAAAAATTTTGTTTGGTCTATTTTCCATATGTTATCTGATAAATGACTTATATCCAGCATATATTAAGAACTCTTAAAAATCTATAATCAACAGATAACCCAGCTTTTGAAAAATGAGCAAAAAACTCAACACTTTCTAAAAGTAGATACCAACGGTCAATAAGCATATGAAAATGTGCTCACCACCATGAGTCATCAGGGAAATACAACCTCAAACCATAATAAGATATCACTTCACACCCACTAGCTTGTCTAAAATTAAATAGACTGAAAATACCAAATGATGGTGAGCAACTGGAACTTTCACAGGGAACGCGAAATTCCTCTTGGGAATGTTAAACGTACACTTACCCTATGACCCTACAATTGCACTCCTAAGTGACCCTCAAGAGAAATGAAAACCAGTGTCCACAGTAAGACTTGTGCAGGAACTTTCACATCAGCCTTACTCATAATAGCCAAACACTGAAAACAACCCAGGAGTTCACCAGCTAGAGGATAGATACACAAATCACGGTATCTCTATACCATGGAACTCAGCAGTAGCAAGGAATGAACTGATACAGTACAGCTAAATCTTAAATACAGTGTGTTGAACACAGAAGCTAGACATGAAAGAGTCCATACTGTATGATTTCATTTGTATGGAATCTAAGAATCTGTGAGGATAGAAATCAGAAAATGGTACGTGAAGTGGGGCAGGGGCAGGAACTGACTGGAAAGGATGACTCCCTAGGGTGATGGAAAGGTCCTATATTTTGTTTTTGGTGATGGCTACACCAGTAGCTAAACTTGTCAAAACTCAAAGAACTGAATGCTTAAAATTTATGTATCTTATTATATGTAAATTATACTTCAATTTTTTTAAATACAGGAAGGAAAAACATAGCTATAGGCCTAGTCTACAAAGGCCTATTCATTCTGTAAATTATCTCTTATAAATGATAAGTTATCTCTCTTATTTTTCTCAGTTTAACTCCTTTCTCTAGTTAGAGAATGAAATGCTTTTCAAAGATGGTATATAGGGACTTCCCTGGCTGTCCAGTGGTTAAGACCTCGCCTTCCAATGTAGGGGGTGTGGGTTCGATCCCTGGTCGGGGAGCTAAGATCCCACATGCCTTGCAGCCAAAAAACCAAAACATAAAACAGAAGCAATAATGTAACAAATTCAATAAAGACTTTAAAAATGGTCCACATCAAAAAAAATCTAAAAAAAAAAAAAAAAACCACAGGATATAACAAAAACCTGTTTGCCTACCAACCTGCTGGTTCCCAGATCCCCAAGGGTTCCCCACAATAAGTAGATACTAGGTTTTTGGGCTGAGCTCAGTGGATCCCTTGGTTGACCTGCAAAGAGGTGGCAGCATGAGGTGAGAACCCACGACAGTGAAGGTAATATTTTTACAGTTCCCCATTTCTGCTTCAAAGAGAGAAACTGTACTTTCAGTGGAGGAAAATCTCACTGTTAGACCAAGAGTGGAATCCTGTGCCTGGTATGGCAGCCCCTCACAAGGGACTGCTCGCCTTTCCCGTCCCAGCCTTTATGGCTGCAGCACAGCATGGAACATCACCATCTCTCAGCTGCATCTTTCCTTCTCTTTGTCCCCTGATGCTCCTGGACGGCAGTGTTTGGTAATTGGGAAGGTTATGCCACATGTCAGCTGGGATGAGACCCAGCATGATGAAAATCACTAAGCTGGGCTCTGGGCCGTGTGCTTAGGCTGCCTGGGCCATACTGCAACTGTGTGATCTGGGGTGAGGCTTCCATCGCCTCTTCCCAGAAAAGAGGGTGACAGCACCTGTGCCATTGTTGTCACAGGGCTACCACAGGGCTAGCATGCAATAACAGACCTGAAAACCGTTTTAGAAAAGGTTTTATTTGATTCACGTATCAGGTGGAATTATTATCCAATTCAATACTTCTGAGTTCTTACTATGTGGATGATAGCAACGATTGTAAAGGAAGAATAGGATTCAGTCTCTATTTGCAGGCACATATTTGCGAGTAAACGAGGGCACATCACGGGAGTGAAGGGGTAGAGCAATAACCAATTAGCAAAGTCATATTAGGGCAAGGTTTTCCTTCACTGCATGTTCAGTCTTCATTAGACTCATTCATGCCTCAATAGAGTTTAATCTGCTTGGATTTCTAGAGGTAAGTTATACATTTACACCTCGTTTTGTTACCACTTCCTGGTATCAGCCATTGTAGCAGAGAGAATACTGTACAACAGAACATGGGAACCAGATCAGGGCCCCTGGGTTTGGGGTCTAACCAATTGTGTAACCTCGGAGGGCCATTTACCGGGATTCTGCAGCCCTCTGTTTCTGGTTCTTGAAAAGAGTTAGACTCAGTACTTAATTTCTGAGGCCCTCTCCAATGCTGAGATCTTTACAACAACGGTTGTGGTACGGCGGACAAAGTCTTTGCAGTCAGGAGAAGAGCTGAGTAATGTCCTCCAGTCGTGCCCCTCGTGAGCAGGGTGAACTCTGGGCAAAGCATATTCCATCTGTGTGAGTGAGCGTTAGCTTCTCTTCTGTGAGATGGACCTGGGATGTCCACCCTGCCTGCCTCTCCAGGTTACTGTGGGAGTAGGATGAGATGGAGTATGAAAACCTTTCTAAACCCTAATCCATCATGTAAGTGTTTGCTGCTGCTGTAGACATTGAAACACGGGGAGAACACTTTTAAAGGCATGCATACGTGGGTGCATGACACCATTGCTTAAACGTAGTCTAGGGGTCAAAAAAGAGATGCAAAGTAGAGACAGATCTGAAGCTTGGGTTAGTTAATAAGGCTCTTGTGGACCAGTGAGCCTGCACTGATGGTGGTTCCCTCACAGGTGACGGCAGAGCTAGATGCCTGGAATGAGGACTTGCTTCGGCAGATGAATGACTTCAACACGGAGGATCTGACACTGGCGGAGCAGCGGCTGCAGCGCCACACGGAGCGGAAGCTAGCCATGAACAACATGACCTTTGAGGTCATCCAGCAGGGCCAGGATCTGCACCAGTACATCATGGAGGTCCAGGCCTCAGGTAGGCGACCTGTCCCGTGCTCCTGCTTCTGGTGGGGAGATGATGAAGACAAGGACAGCAGCTTGACTCCAACAAGCCCTTCTGCTCCACTCACTCATTCTCTTCCCACAGGTACAAGGAACAGAGGTTTTTGACCCCATGTTAATGAAAAAGAAACGGAAGCATGAGAGCTGAAATTGTTTGTCTGAGGTTGCCTGGTTAGGCTATGATAAAAATAGGAATAGGGCCAGGTTCTCCTGGTGCTGTGGGGAGAAGGGGAAAAACCAATGATGGAAATTAGCACAGATCCAAAAACATGGTGGTCTGGAGAAATAAACCAGGTGGGCTTCAAAGGCCGTCAGGCATCCTTGTGAATTGTATTCAGATGTACAGATGCTGCTGTCCCACCCCTGTGCCCTGCACACACTCTCCTGCCCTGTCCTCCACCGCTGGAGCCGGCTCCTCATTCCAGTCCAGGCCTCTCTGTCCTCATTTTTCTTAAAACTGTCTGTGCTTGAGTGTAAGAAGTACTGATAAAGTTTATGGCGAGGTCATAAATTTTATAACTTCTCAAAAAAACACATGGCCAAGTTACCCAGGCTTGACTTCTTTTCCTGCTCAGGATTTATTCACTGTTTTTTGTTTTTTGTTTTCTTTTGTGGTACCCGGGCCTCTCAATGCTGTGGCCTCTCCCGTCATTGCAGAGCGCAGGCTCAGCGGCCATGGCTCACGGGCCCAGCCGCTCTGCGGCATGTGGGATCTTCCCAGACCGGGGCACGAACCCGTGCCCCCTGCATCGGCAGGCGGACTCCCAACCACTGCGCCACCAAGGAAGCCCTATTCACTGTTTATCCAAGTCCATGAACACTTAATGTTACACCTGCCACTTCCTAAAACAGCCTTTGATGTTAGAACTGGAGAGAGCCGTAGCTGTCCCCTCGTCCAACTAGTCCAGAAAGAGGAAGTCATGGATCTGGACTCACACCAGTGAAGTGCTGGAACCCAGGTCTCCACACTGCCACCCACCCGGGTCCTCCAGGAAGAAGCAGATATAGGGCCTCAAGCCATCAACGCTTTAAAACATGGTCTGTCCATGTCCCTGCTGATTGTGAAGGATATTTAAATTATGAGATTGTCAGGCAGGCTTGACTTTAGGGTACTGTGTTTCTCTTAATGACCTGATAGAGGACATAGCAGCATTCAAAGGAACTTCACTTCTAACCAGAGGAGAGACAATCTAGTAAATTCTTTTTACTTTGGTCAGCATAATCTTTCCTTGAATTTTCATTTGTTGTGAACAGGCTGCAGCTGCCTATGAGAGCCAGGCCTGTTTACAGGGTGCAGCCCACGCTCCACACAGCTCCAAGAAGCCCCTTCATTCACATCATAGTCTATCTGGGGACTATTTTTAAAATGACAATGCCCAGATGCTGTGATCTAACACCTCTGAATGGGACTTGGGCATGGGCAAAAGCTCCTCAGGTGATACCACTGTGCAGCCAGGGCTGAGAACCACTGCTTTTCGTCTTGATGGTTAAATCACAGCAGCTGATATCTATGACGTGCCCCAGGACAACGACTTCCAAGTGTGGTCGCAGATCAGCTGCATCAGCATTACTGGAGAACTTGTTAGAAATGCAAGTTCAAGGGCCCATCCCTAGAACCTGCCACGTCAGAATCTCTTGAGGGTGAGGCCCAACAATCTGTTTCAGTGAGCCCTCTAGGTGATTCTGATGCACTAATCTAGGACCACTGATCAGCACCTACTCTAGGTGTGGGCCCTGAACCAGCAGCTGGCAGCATCACTCTAGAGCTGATTAGAAAAGGCAGAATCCCAGACTTGCGAATCTGAATCTGCATTTTAACAAAATCTTCAGGTAAATCATGTGCATGTTAAAGTTTGAGAAGCAGTGTTCTTGGCCACAGCTGTACCTTTTCAAGGCCTTATTAGGGAAGGGGGAAACTGTGACTGAGAACCTTGTCTGGACTCAGGGTTTCACCCTACAACTTGTCCTCACGATGCTCGCCATAGACCGCTCTCCAGCTAACATGGGGAACCATGAGAGAACGCAGACATAGTACCTAGGAGAGAGGCTGTGCAGAGAAACTCTGCAGGGATGCTCATCCCCCATCCCTTCATCCCTCAGTATTGACGTGTCTGGCAGGTGGAGCGCCTCATCTGCCTGAAAACCTGCGGCACGTAGGAGCAGGATGCTGGCGTGACCTTGGGCAAGTGCGCCTCTGTCCAAGAGCCAGGTATCCTTGGTAACGGAAAGACTGCCAGGAGCTGGCAGTCCCTGAAGACTGGCTGTGCTTGGCAGCCACCTTAACCATGAGGGCTGAGTGGGTGAAAACACCCCAAGCAGATGGGCTGCCCACCCCCACATATCCTGTTCTAGGAATGAGCTTTGTCAAAAGAGCCTGATTGGCCTCTTCAGGCTCTGCTGGGACTGGCTGTTCCCCTGCTTCTCCTCAGCTGGCTGTTCAGTCTGGCATAGCCCATGAGGCCTCAGGGCTCTCAGGGAAGCTCTCTCTGTCTGCTGCCGTGTGCCTGTCCTGCAGAGGAGGCGTCAACCGCATCTCTGGCTTGGAGGAAGGGAGGGCAGCAACACGCCAGAGCCGGGGTCCAGGGGTGGAGGTTGGAGGTGGACCGAGAGCGGGCCTTACCGAGGACCTAGGTGGCCAAGGAAGGCTGTACTTCAGAGACACAGGACGGAGGCAATAAATGGGTTGGGCATTACCTTGTTTGTCTAATGAACTATATTTGAACTAGAGGTAAAATAAACTGTTGTCTCAGAAAAAGGACAATTAGCAAAATTAAGAATTTGGTTGCTATTTAGCCCTCCAGGCTAAAATAATTAGGGCTTATGCTTTGATTTTGATAGGAGCAAATGATTTTTATTGGATTTTTATAGGAGAAGTAGGGAATTTCCCTACCCTTATTTTTTGGTATGAAGTTTGAAACATTCAGCCAGGTCCTGCTAAATCCGCCTGATGTGCCAACAACCCTAAAACCAAAGCAAAAGCCTTGTTTAAATCAACATCAGCCTTAGCAAGAGTTGGCAAAATAGGAACAGTTTCTTTACTTGCTCATTGTTTAGGGTTATCTACTGGGCCTCAAGTTGGAAAGTGGCAGGGTTTGCTGGAAAGAGTAGAGTTGGGGTAAACCCACTGGCTGAATTCAAGGTCCAACTGCACCACCAACAAGCACTTTGACTTTGGAAGTCCCTGTTCTTTCTCTGTAGACCTTAGTTTCTTCTTTTGTCCAGTGTGGCAGGCAGGCCTTCATTCCTAAAGTCCCCTCCAGTTCTCACTTGCCATGATTCAGCCTCACTGCCCCCATTGGTTATGGCCCAGGTCTTCACCCTAGTGTCACCAACCATGTGACTGTTACCCATGACCTTAGGAATAAGACAGGAGCTGGGTATCCTGTGCATACGTTGCTTTTGTGGTTTAAAGCGTCAAGTTCTCTCTTTATGCAAAGGTTTTTAAGTGAAAACTCTATGGCGTCTGTGGCAATGGTGCTTCAGATTTACTGGGCCTGGAAAGTACCCAGACCCAGCGTTTAAATGAAGTCTTAAATTAGGTCACGGGGGGCTTCCCTGGTGGCACAGTGGTTAAACATCCGCCTGCCAATGTAGGAGACACAGGTTCGAGCCCTGGTCCGGGAAGATCCCACATGCCGCAGAGCAACTAAGCCCATGAGCCACAACTACTGAGCCTACACTCTAGAGCCTTCCAGCCACAGCTACTGAAGCCGGCGCTTAGAGCCCGTGCTCCACAACAAGAGAAGCCACCACAATGAGAAGCACGCGCACCGCAACGGAGTAGCCCCTGCTCACCTCAACTAGAGAAAGCCCGTGCACAGCAACGAAGACCCAACGCAGCCATAAATTAATTAATTTTTAAAAAATTAGGTTGTGAGGATCACTATTCTCCTTGCACATAGAGGTTAAGGGTACAGCCAGGAGAGAGAGAGATTCCCTTTGTTGGGATCCCCGCCGCACCTCTCACTCCCTGGGTGTCCTTGAGCATGTAACCCAATCTCTCTAAGCTTCACCTTCCTCAGAAGAACGGCAGTTATAGGAATCCTAACCATATGGAGTCATTGTGAGGATGCAGTGGGAGAAACACAAGTGTGGTAAAAGTTCAGTAAAGTCTGATAACTATTGTATACTATACTGGTATTCTAGCGCATACTGAATTCTGTTGGGATTATTTGTGTTCCCGTAGCTTCGCTAGCAGCATGAGGGTAGGGCTCCTCCTTTCTTCTCTTTACATTCCCGGTGTCCAGCAGAGTGGTTATGTCTCGCCATAGCAGATTCTCAATGTTAATGTTTACTGAATTAATCAAGAGTGAACATCAGTCTGAGGGAAACAGATATACGTAAAAATAATGGGCCACAAGTAATTGTACTGTGTCATAAGAGGAAAGAAAAGGCCTGTGTTCTTCCAAAATGGAAGCTACTCTGGGGTGAAGGAATGTGGATCTGGAGGAAGGGAAGAAAAGTGGATATAAAACAATCGTTCTTAGCTTGATTACACCATCTTCACCTATTTTATTTCCTGTGTTCATCTCACATAAAAAAAATATCAAGCGAGATAGATGAAAATGAAGGGCTGGAGTCTCAGGGCAGGCAGGGAGCCTGTTCTGGATGATTCTCTAAGCAGGTGACTGGTCCCTTTGATGAAGCACCAGGCTAAGAAAGCCCATTTGCCTGTGATGTGGCACATGTAAGCCATGAGCTTCCCACAGAAAGATACTTTGCCCAAGCCCAGCATCCTAAACACCAGAGATGCATGCAGGATGAAAACGAGCTGGAAGAAAATCTGCACTGTGGCTGGAAACAGGGATCCACTTCTGCAGGTGGATCTTAAATTACATTTTAAAAAATAAACATGGGGCTTCCCTGGTGGCGCAGTGGTTGAGAGTCTGCCTGCCGATGCAGGGGACATGGGTTCGTGCCCTGGTCTGGGAGGATCCCACATGCCACGGAGAGGCTGGGCCCGTGAGCCATGGCCGCTGGGCCTGCGCGTCCGGAGCCCGTGCTCCGCAACGGGAGAGGCCACAACAGTGAGAGGCCCGCGTACCGCAAAAAAAAAAAAAAAAAAAAAAAAGTAAACATGGAGGCCAAGGGTCATCCCATGTTGCCTAGCACTGCAAAGGTAGAAATTTTGTATTTCTTCTTATTTTTTTATTTCAGTCAAGGAGATGCTCTACCTCATCCCCTTGGTAATTGCAGATAGTAACTGGAGGGAGTTGACTGCTAAAAGAACAGGTCATTCTCTTCTCTGTCTCCCACAGATATTTCAGGAGCTGGGCCTTGGGATTATGAAACTGACAGAAAAAATAAACCTGAAAAGATACTGAAATTATTACCATGTAACACCAGAAAAAAATTTCCCACTCTCCCATATTGTTCTTATATAAAACACTATTTTTGCTTCTAGAAAAGAATTTCCTTTAGCGTGTGCGGACTTTCCTTATATGCCCCCACTGTATCAGGCAGGTGTGTTGGTGGTGGCAGTGATGAACTTCTGAGTTGCTTTTTTAGGGGACCTAAGTAGTTGGCTAAGAAAATCACCACTGACCAACTATTCTCTTCAGAATGGACTTAGCATCCAATGGTAAATTGCATCTGACCAGCTAAAAGAGAGTGTGCCTTTGGCAGAAGTTTCTGAGACAGGGTCTCTGGGGCTTTGTTTTGTATTTCCCAATGTGATCCAGAGGCTCGGTTGTGAATATTCTGGGTGAAGGCAAACTGCCCAGCAGGGACTGCTGTATGCGGCCTTGTCTGGGATGGAATCCAGAGGACCACCTCTTTGACTCCAGTTGATAAGGAGCTGATCATCTGTTGAAGAGTTGTTTCCTGACAAAGGATCAGTTAATCCAAAAGAGAAGGCATGGTTTGAGCATCCCAAACAAAGACCCGTTATGGTGATCTATCCAGTTTCACTGAGGGATATGCAGAGGTTGGGAGAGTGCTGGTGATGGCTATTTCCAGATTCCAGCTTTCAGGTGCATATAGAAGGAAATGTAGTCTGTACAGTACTACCTGGTTTTTAATGGTTTACATTTTGTTTAAATCAGGAATTGAGTTAATCTGTGAAAAAGACATTGATCTGGCAGCCCAGGTGCAAGAGCTATTGGAGTTTCTCCAGGAGAAGCAGCACGAGTTGGAGCTCAACGCAGAGCAGACCCACGAGCGGCTCGAGCAGTGTCTCCAACTGCGGCACCTCCAGGCGGAGGTCAGACAGGTGAGCCTGGCCCTCCTCCTGCAGCCTGGGCTTCCCAGTGGCCGAGTCTGGCCTGGGCCTGCTCCTGGAACGGGGTAAGGCATACAGAGCTACCGGTATAACCAGAATTAGGAAATAGATAAGTTAAGGAGTGGTTGTATTTGTTTCTGAAAGCTAGGCTGCTATCTACTGACTCTAACAAATAGATCTAATGGTACAATGGCTCAAACTACAAGTGCATTATTTCTCTGGCATATAACAATCTAAGGAGAGCACCTCAGTGCTGTTCCAAGCTGCCCTCAGTCACTGAATCGATTCTCTTCCTTTCTATCCTCAGCCCTGCCCAGAGTTCATAGGAAGTGCAAAGCCTGTATCAATAAACATATTCAGGCTTTAGAGCCAGCTTGATTAATTTGTGTGCCTAGTACAGGACCTGACATATACTTGAGAATCAATAAGGGGTAGCCATCCTTCAGTTCCCATCATTCTTTTCAATGTGTGTGCGGTTCTTATAAGAAAATGTTCTAGTCACATTAAAGCCAATTTTTAAAAAGAAAAGAGTACTTACCTGTATGAGACATGATACTAGCTATCTTTCTAAAGGACATCCCTGTACCATTCCTAGGGATCTCTAGGAACATACACATAATGACCAATGACACATTTTAAAAATACTACATATTTATATTATGAACAGACTAAGTGGGAATTTTTAGCATAATTATTGGAGATTTCCTATTTAGACAAGTGGGACTGAAGAAATACAAATATAATTATAGTTCCATTTATTGAGTGTTGTGTGCCTTTTATACCTATCTCTTGATCAGTCCTCACAACCATTCTGTGAAGCAGATATTACTCTCCTTTCAGAGGAAGTCACCAAAGCTTAGAAAGGTCACTGGACAGGTCACACTGAGGAAAGACCTCACCTTCACCCTCCACGGGTGCAGGAGGGCTTCCCTGCAGGGCAGAGCTCATAGCACTTAAGTGTTTTTCTCCTTGTGCTCCAGACTCTCCCAAGGAGCCCTATCCCCCTGCTTCCTCTAGGGAGAGCCCCACCCAAAGCATCCTAAGCAGAGACACATCTTCCTCTTTTAAATGTTTTTTCTTATGTTCAGTGAGTGCTAGAGCTTTTAGATTTGTCTATTAATTTAGCACAGGGAACAAAAACATCATGTTTTATTTAATTATTGCTCAGTCCCTTTTATTCAGGGTATTCCTTGCTAATGTCTATGTTTTAATTATATATTATAATGTGAAAAAATTATCTTCTCTGCTCCCCTTCTTTTCCAAAGAGTACCCAGAGTCCATACATTCTGTGCTAAAGATCAATCTTGAGCACAGGTAACATCACTGAGCCCCAGGCAAAGCCAGATACAGCACTGCCATCCAGGTTGTTTTCTGTTTAATTACACTGGGGTCACACCTGAATGTCTGGTGAGACTTGTTACTCATGGGGACGTGGTAGAAATCCTAGCAGGCCCAGAGCAGTGATGAGTATTCAAATTCTGAATCTCTTGGCAGTAATGATAGTACTTTCTTTTCATATGAGAAGTAATTTCTCGTTTGTGATCTCGGTTTAGGAGAACAGGCCCATGAGAGAAAGTGGTGGACGTTTAGTTTACAAATGAGGAAACTGAGATACCATAGGATGAGTGCTCCCAGGGCCTATTGACTACTTAGCTGAAACTTGAGCCCAAGCCTCTGAAATACAAGGTCCTACAATTTGCCTCTGCTGGACCCCACTCCCACCCTGGAGTTCCAGGAGAAATAGACAGAAGCTCTCTAGCAGAATGCGGTCTGGGCTTTTCCTGGCCTCCCCAGCGCCACGTCTGAGAAGATGGGCAGGCATGACCTACACCTGACAGAGGGGGTGGCACCAGCCAGATCAAGCAGTGGGCTCAACAGGCCATGGGATTTCTCCTCTACTGTTTGTTCACGTCATCTCAATAAACCAGATAACAGGAAAAATATTCCTAATTGACTTTGAAATGAAATACATAATTTTGCTTTTGTTCCTGGTTTTTTATTTTATTTATTTTTGCTACAGCATTCATAGTAGAGCCAACTTCCTAATTATGTTTTTCTTGGCTGAGATGAAAATGGAAATGAAATGAGTTTTCATCCTCCAAGTATCCATTCTGTACAGGATGGGGAGCTGGGATGATGATAAGTAGTTTGTCGAGTGGGAAAGTAGATTATCTATGTATGGATCATCAGGCTTGACTAATATCTGTGTACGTTCCTGTTCAGTGTTTCATGAATTGGAGGACAAAAAGGAATTCTTCTGCAGGAGTGAGAACATTCCTTCTCCTTCTCTCCACCACGGCAAGGATGACACACAGGGGGACTGTAGTTCAAAACAGCACTGGATTGCTGGGGTCAGCCTTTAGGAAAAGCGCAAAGGACTGCGGCCCATGGAGGTGCCGAGGGACCACTGCCCCATTAAGCCACCGCGCCTCATTAGACAAGCTTGTTCTCCTTGTTAGTGTGGCTCTTCCTTTAGGGGTCGTCTGGTCCAGTTTCCGGCAAAGCATTCGCGTTTGATGGAAGTTGGTGGAGCAGGAAATATTGACTTGGAAGCTGTTGACGCTTGGAAAGAGGGACTTAATTTAGATGTCAGTACTGATCACTTGGGCTAAATTTAGACACTAGCTTGAGAGTTTCGCTTTTGAATATACTGAAAGAAAGAAAGAGAGAGAGAGAGAGAGAGAAAGAAAGAAAAGAAAGAAAGAAAGAAAGAAAGAAAGAAAAAGAAAGGGAGAGAGAGAGAGAGAGAAAGGGAGGAGGGAGGGCGGGAAGGAAGGAAAAGAAAAGAAAGAAAGTGCCATTAATGGGGAGAGAAAGGGAGAGGGCCACAATGTGTTATGATACAGCTCTGTTATTAGAGCTCAGAGATTAAAGGTTTAGATTTGGCCTTCATAACCTTATGTGCAGTTACACCACAACTATATTAAACTGAAACTCTGAGGAGAGGTAATGTCACGGACATTGACTGAAAATTATTTTCAAGTATTTAGAACAAATGAAACTGATTAATGCAACTGACTTGCTTTCTGAGGGATTACATAGGACTTTGTATCTAAGATAAATGGCCCCAACATCTCCAGAGAAATGCTGAATCTTGAAGAGAAACCATTCCCCTGATTCCTATGGTCCAAGGCCATAGACCACCCAGATGCCCTCTTTCTTCTAGAAAAATAGTTCAGATTATTACCCAGACCCCACAGAATGCTCTGATTGCTTTCCAGGAAAATTGCTACTCTGGTAGGGATAGCCTCACATTTATTAGATAATTCAGGAAGATTTGAAAAACCTATTTAATGGTCATAAAACTAAGTGAATTTCCATGTTTCCTGCAGAGCAATGCATTTAGCAGAAAATAGGCTAAAATGGATTTATAAGATGTTGGAGCTCTAAGCTTTGGGGAAAGAAATTGTACTTATCATTTGTCTACTAAAGACATTGACTTAAATTACCCCTCTGGACCAAATACTGGCCAAAATTTGCATATGATCAAGATGGAAATTTAAATCAAAGGAGAAAATATCCTCTCCTCATATTCCTGTATACAGTGCTGTTTCATTCTGTTCACTGTACATAAAAGTTAGAAAGCAGTTGGAGTAGATCCAAAAGAGAGGCAGCCGTAGGTACAAGTACTATCCATTTGTTTCAAAATGGAGATAATTAGGAAGACGTCATAGTCTATAAAACCGTGAGGGATGAACACATATAATCTCATAAATTGTGAATTTTTAGAACGAAGAAACACTAGACATATGACAGGCTCCCAGTTACCACCTGAGGGGCTGATGAGTTTCCTGTGGCTAGAGTTTCAGAAATCATTGTGCCTTGTGATAAGTCATCTGCAGTAGCAGGAGTTAGACTCAGTGTCCTTCAGTGCAGCCTCATAGCTTTCCTGTCAGTGTGGCCTAGAGAACACAGCCATAGCCAAGCAGCTTCCCCAGCCTATGTGGCTACAGTGTCCAGCTTGCCCAGCTTAGGTGGCGTCATCATTTTGGACATTCACGTCCAGTTAACCACATCCATGCTTCTCCTAACTCAGGGTTATCTGAACTTCCTTGGCCTGAGGAACCAATAGATCTCCATCTTCAGTTCCCCCCTCACCCCTGACTGAGCTGAACTGGTGGCCTAGCCCCCAAGTCCCCAAGCAGCAATACTCTTCCCATCCCTCATTTCTGCAGAGCTAAGTTCCTCTGGTATCCTATGGTTATAGGGGCAGTCTCTGAAGTTTGAAAGAAGTATGGAACATTATGGCTCAAGATGACCTTCAAAGACCATCTAACTTATCAGTAAACTGTTGTCTAAGACGAATGATCAATATAAAATGTTCATGTTAAGGATTACATTATATGGTTTGCAAAATACTTTTACATTAATTATTTCATTTCATCTATACCCTGTGATTTACCATTTTACGGTTAAGAAAACTGAGCCTCAGAGAGATTAAGTGATGTTTCCAAAGTCATGCAGCTCAAGATTAGTAGGACCAACATTTTCGCATGTTTGTTACAAAATTTCTTCTACTACCTTTCTCTCATTTGGATGATCACACAAGAATAAATAGCCAGTTTTATGAACCAGAAAGATAAAGGATGACAGTAATAGAAAATTATACCAACAAGAGTTAGCATTGATCAGAGCACAAAGACTGATGATAATAAAACAGCTAAGGTATTTACATCACATCAGAATATGTCAATAAGCTCTACAAATACTAGAATAAAAGTTAATATTCCTAAACTTTTTCTCTTCTCCTTGTGAGAGGTGTAAATGAAGAATCATAGCATTAGCTAGTTTTGCCTCAAAACTAAAAATCGCTAGCACCATCATCATCCGGCTTTGCATTTTCCGGTAGGCTACATCAACCCTGATACAGGAAGGGAAGGTACCATTATCCGATCTTTACAGATGAAAAAGCTGAGGCTCAGAGGAGTTAAGTGGCTTTACCAGGCAGTAACAAAGCCAGGTATTCTGACTTCAGATTTTATGCTCTTTCTACACATTCCCAGTTTTGCTTCTAGGACTGAGTCCGGGACTTCAGCATGGGAGGTTTGATTTTAGGAAGATAAAATTACTTGGTAGTTTAATCATTGGCATCAGTCCCACCCCTGAACCCAAGCCACTGACTGAACTACAGTGCATTTTTATCTTCCTAAAATCAAACCTCCCATGTTGAAGTCCTGGAATGCCTTTATAAACAACATTTGGGAAATAAAAATGAACAAGGATATCAAGGATATGGCATCATTTAATGAAAGATGTAGAGACTAAAACCTATAGTATTTCTAAATGGAAAACCTGGTAAATGGTGACCTCACAACCATAGCTGTAACTGATGTTTTCAGTTGACTGAAACTAGAGAGGAAAATATTCCAGCAAGACTCAGGAGGCCCAGAGGGAGTCAAATTGTCCCTCAAGCATTGATTTGTGATGCACATTGAGAAAATGTTTCTCTGACACCCTCAAGTGAATCTTGAACCAAGCAAGATGTGATGAATCACTGCAGAAGGACTTACATCGTTCAAAAATATAAATTGTGAGCTCCATTTTCCAAAGAGGTGAAGCATTTGGGCATGCAATCCATGGATGCATGTACCCGAACTTGCAGCCAGCTTTTAGAAATCATTAACACCTCTGTAGTCAGCCAGCTACGGCACACCAGTGGCATCAGAGATTTCACACATACGCTCTGAGTAGTTATTTCCTGGAACTAATTGCTTTACAGATTGGCATCTCATCCACAATCTGCCAGACTGCCCATGAATTAACATCTCAATCCAAATAGCTCAGCTTCAGTGGGATTTATGTCCCGATGTTATCCATGCACAATATGGTATCAGTCATTTTCTGCCTAAGGAGGACGTTTGAGAAATGCCTGTGAGGGTTATGGAATGGGAGACCAGACTTAATATTTTTCTAATTGTTTAACATGAGCAAGTTGAGAGAAGAAAAAAAATCTGAAGCAGATTGTGGTGTCTTCTGCTTTGCCTTGAGGGAACAGATGGATGGTATTTACTGATCTTAACATTTCAGAAGAATTTTTATTTCCTCTCCAAGCAAACTCTCAGACTCCTTAATAAAGCAAATATTTGGCGATTTTCTGATGACCAAACACAAGGTAGATTTCAAGGCCTGTTAACTTCCAGTTTGATTATTTGCACTTGACTCTATTAGCTGGATTATTGCCACATCTCTATTTTAGCTGGGACTGTCTAGACAGTGTCAGCTATTTCTCCTTCTATTCTAATATTCCCTAGCTGAGTTTTCTTTCCCCCAGTACTAATGAAGGTCACCTAGAAATTTTACTCAGCCTAGCCATTGCCTCTAAATAATTTAAATCAATTATAACGTATTCTCCCTTTTTCTAATGATCCAGTGTATGGATGATTCATGCTCTTTTGCTTGTTTTATTTCTCCTCCCTTTGGATTGTTTAACCAATCAAAGCTCAAACCTGTCTACTCTTGGCTATTTTGCAAGGTATAGGAGGTTGGACACACTGCTCTGGTGCGACTTGGGTATTTTCCACGGTGACTTGGGTATTTTCACTCTTTCAAAAACGTTACTGTATACCCGTCGTATGAAAGGTACCGTGCTAGGCATTGGGTGAGATTAAAATATGACTCATATATTACTCTAGTCTTCCGGAAGTTTACATTGTAAGGGGAGGAGATGAAACGTAGGTCGAAATAACTGAATAAGGCAGGCTTTGGTGAGTGCCACAAAGGTGGTACATGCAAAATGATCTGGGTTTCACTAGATGACGAAGAGATTGTTCCTGATGGGAGTGGTTAGGTATAGAAGATTTCAAGCAGTTATTGATATTTGAATTGGGCCTTAAAAAAATGAAAGGGATACCAACAGATGGAATTTATTTATTTATACCGTACTATGTTCCAGATGGAACCTCGGACACATACATACAATGCAATCAGATGAAGTAATGTTTAAATTAAGGGGCTGAGGAGCCTGGGATTGAGGAGTGATAAGGGTAGGAAAGAAAAGATGAAGCTGGGAATGAGGTTGGTACTTAAAATAAGTACCTTATGGCACAAGGTACGAGGCAAATTTAAGGAGATTTTAATTATCCAGACTCTTCCTGCTCTGTCTTCAACTGCGGGTAGGAGATAGCAAGCTCTCTGACTGAAGGGCCTGCCACAGAAAGGCCATTCACCTGTGCTCTCGTCCCGACTCCCTAGGTCCTGGGATGGATCCGCAATGGGGAGTCGATGCTCAACGCCAGCCTGGTCAACGCCAGCTCTTTGTCGGAAGCAGAGCAGCTGCAGCGGGAACATGAGCAGTTCCAACTGGCCATCGAGGTAACACCCAAATCTGGCTGCACTGCCCTCCCTTCCCCTCTCTGCTCTGCACCTTAGGCAGGATGATTCCTCAAGATGTGGGTGTTCCTTTATGTGGTGAAGCCATTACTCTTCCTAGTGAAATGGGCCAGGTAGCCTCCCTATGACCCAGGAATTGATGGAGAAACAAATGCAGGGCTTCATCACCCCAAGGAAGCCTGGTATTAGAAGACAAGTATTCACACTCCAAATGTGGATCTTTCTTACTTATTGGTACCTTTAACTTTCAAGGCTCCTGGTCCACTGAGTTTTTTATACATTATGGACTATGCACCATGTGAGAAATGTAAAGCTAAAAGGTTAGAAGTCACCTCTAGTTGGAGCTTACTCAGAATTGAGGATAAACAACTTGCAGAAGTCATTAGTAAACTAGGATATTCCATTTTTAAACATTTGGTTTACATGTAACATTTAGATTCCATTGTCAGATCTGACTTTTAGCAAGAGTAGTGAGCACAGGAGCAGACTGCACTAGGTAGTTTGATTCACTGAAAATAGTTGTTGAATAATGCTGGTGGAAGTCATATCTAAAGAGTAAACTGAAACCAGAAACTCACCAAGACTTGTTTTAAAGGCTATTTTAAAATAAAACTCCACTTATGATAGTCTAATATAAATTTTGTCTTGCTTTAAATAATATCTTTAATTATCCTTTCTACTAGAACATTTCCTTCCCAAAGAGACTCGAACTGATTGTTCTAGAGTGGTGTAGGGACACGAGTAGGAAATGGGACATGGGAACTATGTTAAAAATAAAATCACTTCAGTACCAATGGGAAAAGAGATACGGAGTGAAAACCTCAAAGACATCCATTACTTGTGGTTCAGTATGAAACTTAACCCACTTCTGAGTGCATAAGAAATGCAAAGGTGATTGTCTTCTACTAAAAAAACACAACAATGATAAAATTTTAACTGTCCATGCCAATAAGTATATCTTTAATACAGTGATCCAACTGATTGCTAGCTATTTTTAAGCTAGTATTGATGGATTTCAACCATTTAATTTTCCAAAATCTATCTTGTATGTGAAAACATAGCATTGATACGAATGATATATTTCTCTAAGATGTCTGATAACTTCTTAGGAACCCTTGCTCGTACCAGACTCCTGTCTGAGATTTGAGATTTAAAAATAAACTGTGTATTACACACACAGTATGGACAAATTGTTTTCTAAGGAAGAGCTAACCAGAGGAAAGAAGTTTTATCATCAGCAGCTCTGTTGCATTTTACTGGCATGCCCAAATATTAGAGTGTTGGAATCTATTCATTGTAAAGGAAAAATCAAGATTGGGATTATAATCAAGAATTAGGCACACAGTGGTCAAAACCCCATCGAGAGGCAGCAGTGAAGAGAACGAAGGTTGGGCAGTCACATTCAAGGCTTGGCATGAAGCTGTGAGGGATGCTAGGCAGAGAGTGGACAGGATAGTACAGATACCTCCTCCTTGCTTATCTTGAATGTGGAGGTTTACCTGCCCCATCAGGTAATTCAATTTTCAGTCCCTTAATCAAACGTTGGGCAAGTAAAACCAAGCATTATTAAAAAAACAAACAAACAAACAAACACGAAAACCAAGCGTTATGACACCCTTGAGTATCTCAATGAGCTAGTAGAAAATAGTGGGTAAATGCATTAGCAATGCTACCGAAATAACCAAATTCCACCTGACTTGCATATGCAGTATGTATGAATTTGTATTAGATGCTGTTGCATCCTTAACAGAATAGAGGCTCACTAAGCATCTATATCTCTTTAATTTCATGGATTCAACTTGATCAAATATTCTTAGAATAGATGTTGAGATATAGACCCCTGTCGAGTTTATGTCTGTGGACTCAAGGGGACATGGCAGAATAGATAGGATTTCTCATAGGTCTTGGGAATGGAAGGTAGGCAGGGTCTGCAGCTTGGCTAGGATAATGACGAGAACAGAGCCAGAATTTCAACATACGTTCCTTCTCCAGGTGGCCTGTGCTTCTCTCTAAATGTGTCAGTTTAGACCGGGTTCTGCATTGGGGGAACGTACACCAGGGGATTTAAGCAAGTTGCTAGGAGATCTAACTAGTCTGGTTTGATTTAACCCATTTTGATACTGTTACTGGAGGCCTTTACAGTGATCACTGACAGGGAACATAATTTGACTTCTTGAGCCCTAAGAAAGAACCCTGGGCTCCAGAAGGGAAAATAAAATGGCTGTAGGTAAGATGATCATATAAGTTATTGTTAGACCTGAGGCACTTTTAAGAGTGAAGGAGGGAATTATTAATAACTAAGCCAGGAAAGTCAGCATGTACTAGAAAGAAGTCTCATGGGCAAACCAAGATGTTTGCTCACCCTAGCTTTGGTGGCCTCATCAGTCTGAAGGTTTTGGTCTCCTTAAAGAAGGTCAGAATGTTTACCTGAGGTAGCCTTGGTTACAGAAAAAGTTCCCCAGAGCCATTCAGAGTGCAGAGCAGTACACAGCTCTCCAGAAGCATAGCTTTATCAACAAACCCAGATTATTGTTTGTTAGTATCCAAGTGTTGTGGCTGATGTGTCTTCAAGAACTGTGAACGTCATAGAGACACACTCGATTTTAAAATCCATTTTTATTTGAAATCCTCTTATGTATTTTAAGCATAAGCATTATGACAGAAACAGTAGTTAAAACTGGATAATAAATTCAGTTGATTTGGTTCGGTTTTCTTCCATGTCCTCCTACTAAATATGAACATCCTTGATAATCCATGTCCCAAAGATACAGCACTCAATAGGATTAGATAATAGTAGAAATAAATGCAAAATAATGACTCAAGCTTTAGCAAAGCAGAGATTATGTCATATGCATAAGAGTTTATCATTTAGGTAATCAAAGGGAAGAAGGGGCTCCCAGGACTATTAGATAATAATGAGTTTCAGAATAAGGAAGAGGATTTGTTACACAGCATAAATTATAGGAAAATGAAAGTTACTCCTCTATCTCCTCCATTCTCAGAGAAAATATATAATAACAAATTTATGATGACAATTATATGCTGGTTTCATATACTGAGGAGAGGCCAAATAATTATCAGAATCACTAATGTTCACTTGGTGAACCCTTTCTCTGAATGAGAAACTGTAGATACCGTTCTAATTGCTAGAGATGAAATGATATGGTATGATACGGTGGAAAGGACATAGATTTGGGAATAGGTCAAACCTGAATCTGGTTTCATCACTTCCTTGGATGTACATTTTTGGGCAAGTCCCTTAACCAGCCTGAGTCTCAGTTTCTTAATCTGTGAAGTGGGAATAATAATATCCACCTTGGAGTAGTGTTATGAGAACTAGGAAAAAAATGCATAAGTGCAGTTCCTAGCACAGAATATATACCTGGTTAAATGACAGCTATTAAAGGGATTTTTTTTTAAAACAGTCCTTGAGAGTTTCACTGTCTTAAGTAAGGAAAATCAGCCAGGCATTAGATGAGTGATATAGGTATTCAGAAGAGGGTAGATTTTAGTAAGTCTCAGGCTGTCCAAAAAGGCCTCTTTGAAGGAGCTTGGATCTGAACTGAGTCTCCAAGGGAGACTGGATCACAGATGAGGAGAGTCTAAGATGTGTTCCTTAAAGGCAGGGAGAAAGAAAATGGCAAAGGCAAGTTTGTTTTCAAATGGTCTTTGTAAGAAAGTAGTAATACATGATCATGAAGTGCTTGGGACCACAGTGTGAGGGGCTTTTAATAACATCCTCTAAAGTTTGGAGTTGATTTCATAGCAGTGGGTGAACCATTGCAGGCGTTTGAATTGAGAGATGGAAGTGATGTTCAGAGCATAAAATTAGGGTTTTAGCACTGGAAAGGATGTTAGGATTCTCTTAATTGAAGCACTTCCTGTTAGAGAGAATCTGTCAGAAATGTAAGGGACGGGTTCGATGGGTTAGAAATGGGAGGCAGGAAAAGACTAGTCAGGTGACCACCGCAGAGGCCTAGGTGTGAAGTGGTGAGAGCTGGACTGGGTTTCAGGCCGAGGAGCAGCAGGCAAGGACGATGACAAGACTGTGGTCCTAGACGGCAGTGAGGAGGGCACCGTCAACGGGATGGTGGACTGCCTTGGAAGACTGTTTCAGAGGGAGGAGGAGTTTAGGTTTAGGTGTGGAACTTGAGCAGACACCTGGGAGGAAGGTGGAGGCTCTGATTGGGCAGTAAAGCCATTCTCATTCCTTGGCAAGGGTTCCTCTTCTCTCTGGGAAGATATTTCACTTCTCCTGAGAATGCATCTTTGTAAGTGACTAACATGGGGCAGGCAGGCAGCTAGATCATCCGAATCAGTGCTACTGACCTAGGTGAGAGGTGTGACAGGCAGCTCTCCCTCACATCCGAAGACAATTAAAGACGAGGCTCAGATATCAGGCGAGAAATATAGATTGGAGAGCCATTTACAAAGAGGAAATGATAGAAGCCAAGGGAAAGGATGAGAACGCTACAGACGTGAACCAAAACCAAGAATGGACCTTGGGGTACCTCTACATTTAGAAGGCGGGAAAAGAAAATGGTACCAATAAGTAAAACAGAGAAAGAAACGAAGGATTTTTAGTGGATCATTTCTACTCGTTAGTTTATTTTTCTAGCTTCACCCGGCAGTTGGAACCCAGATGCTAATGTGGTCATCAGGACCGAAGGCCGACTCAGTGGCAAAGCCAGGGAATAAAGGAGTCTAGGCTGCTGGAGGAGGTCATGCTAACATAGCTAACACTGAGGACAGATTCAGGTTGGGGCGGAGGGCAACCAGGAGGTGGTTGATAGACTCTCTAGACAGGCTGCCATCTGGAATGAAGGTGAAGGGGGAGGCAGAGGTGAGAAGAGGGGGAGGTTGTACTCACACACAGGAGTGCTGATGGATTCGCTCTGGGGAACTGTCCCAACACTGCAGCCCAAGAAGGGCAGAAATCATTCTGGAGTGAGGTGCTGGCCTTCTAGCTGCTCTTTTTCCACTGTCAGCTAAGCTCTACTTTGAAAGTGCAAAGGCCAAATTAGTACCGTGCCATTGGGTTGAAATGATTCCAGCAGCTGAAGTTGGGATAATCTTAGCTCTCTGAAGTCGTATGGCTCATCCACATCAGTCCTTTATTTTAATCAATTGTAATCCCATTTGGCTCTCTCCCTGCCCCCCAGTTCTCCAACCTGTTCTCTCCACCCCCTACAGTTAAAGTGAACTCAGAGAATGACACTTACCCTGAATAAGAAACAAGCCTTCTACAATATAGATTATCCTTAAGGCAAACATAAATAAGGTAGTAATGTGGGATGATGTGTTAAGCTGAATTATCTACTGTGCTGCTCTTTTCCCTTGGTAACTAAGAGATGGTGTGAGATGCGACCCTTCTACTTTATGAACCTGCCAAATGTCTTCCTTCTACTGGAACCTTTTTAAAACTGATCATTCATGTTTAAAATGATTGCATTGTTGGTTGAGATTTGTGTTACATGGGGATTTTTTTATGGGCTGTGTTTATTTGATCTGTGGAGTGGGACTACAGCAGTAACCTCCTTTGAAAATTCATGATGAATAATTTTATGATTAGATTTGAAAAGGAAATTTAACGAATGTATGAATCAATCAGGAAGCAGATTTATACACAACTGCGTTTCTCCAGCACAGCAACTGAAATGTCTTTAAAATGCAGAGTGATGCAAGTAAAGAGAAAGGAGTAGGGGTAGGAGTTAGGGACCTGAACAATTAGTTAATGAAAATGTGTGATATTCTTTTTTAAAATATGCTTAAGAAACAATGATGACAACATGTTTGAATCAGTCATTTAAAGCTCTTTAACTTTTCTGCATCTTTCCACTCACGCCTCACTCCACCCCCTCCCATACCACGCCTGGGTCGTTCCCACGGACCTCTCTCTCCTCCCCTTGTGCCCAGTCCCTCTTTCATGCCACTTCCTTGCAGAAGACACACCAGAGTGCCCTGCAGGTACAGCAGAAAGCTGAGGCGCTGCTCCAGGCTGGCCACTACGACGCGGACGCCATCCGGGAATGTGCCGAGAAGGTGGCCCTCCACTGGCAGCAGCTTATGCTGAAGATGGAAGACCGGCTGAAACTGGTCAATGCCTCAGTGGCCTTTTACAAAACTTCTGAGCAGGTGAGGGAAAGGGCTGTGGAATGTGTGGGGCTGAGACTGACGGAGGACTGTTTTCTGCCTCACACTGCAAATCTGCGGCATCTACCTCAGCAAGAAGCCGCTCCTCTCAGTACTAGCCTTTGAGAGTAGAAGAATGATTTGTGGAAACACCATGGTTTGCTTCCTTATAATCCTTTCCATTAGAGGAGTGGACTATGTGATTTGTTTCTTACAAATTTCTCAACCTCACAGGATTTCGGTGTTGAAGTAGAAACTGGGTAGGTGTAGGCTGAGTGCCAAGTTTGAGTGGTGTACCACTTAGCTCTTGCCACAGTAATGCTGTGTAACAGATCACCCCTCAACCCAGTGGTATAAAACAGTAAGCACATATTTGTTGTTTAAGTATCCGGTGTTCAGCTGATCTTGGCTGAGCTTGGTAGAACTAGGCTCCAAGCTGCAGGTTGGGTCTGGATCTGTTCCTATATTTCTCCTCCTTCTTGACCAGCAGCTACCTGAGCCATATTTATGGTGAAAAGCAGGAGTGCAAGAACCCAAAATCTACTGTGCAAGTGCATTTCAAGTCTGCTTGTGTCACATGCTCTAACATCCTCTTGACCAAAACAAGTCACATGGCCAAGCCAACATCAACGAAGCATGGCAGTATATATGCCTCCTGTGAAGGTTGGGAGAGGAAAGTGACAATTTGCTGAGCACAGTCTAATTTACCACAGTCAGGCACTATGCACTGCTTGAAAAACATACAGCCCTTTCATTCATGGGGTTCCCAGTCTAATAAGGAAACACAGCTTTCTGTCATTGGAGAACTGTGAGCCTAACTGGTAGGATGGTGCAGCTGTGGGAGAAAAGGTAGGAGACACCTACAGCAGGGCCATAAAAATGCAAACCCAATACTAGTGCATCTGTACAGCAATATGCGCAAGGGCTGAGAGGATTTTTAAATGATTTGGGTGCTGCTAGGGGACTCTTCTCATGAAACAGAGGTTTAAGACAGGAGTAATTTTATTCAGTATAAAATAATTTCCTCATTCAAATCACTCCCTGGTAGAAATAGAGAAACATTCTCCTCTGGGTGACTTACAGAGACCATGGGAAAGTCTATCTCAGAGCAAACGTAACATGCCTGTCAGAGGGCCCTGCAGCCAGTATTCATCTTCAAACCTTCTCTCAGTCCTCCTTTCAGTGTTTCAGAGAGATGATGCCTTTGATGGCCTCGGAAGTGGGAGCAGCACACTAACGAGATAAAGAGCTTCTCCAGTTGATCTGTAAATTCAGCACATCCCAATCACACCCCAGCAAGCTTTTTTTTTTTTTAATAGAAATCGATAGGCTGATTCTAAGATTTACATGGAAATGCAAAGAGACTAAAATAGCCAAAACAGTCTTGAAAAGGAAGAACAAAGTTGAAGGAGTTACACTACCTGATTTTAAGACTTACCCTAAAGCTGCAGTGGTCAAGACAGAATGGCATTGGTGCAAGAATAGACACAGTTGAACAGAGTAGAGGTTCCAGAAGTAGACCCACATATATAGTCAGTTGATTTTTGAGAAAGCAATTCAATAAGTAAAGTCTTTTTAACAAATGGTGCTAGACAACTGAATATCCATATGAAAAAAATGAGGCTTAACCCCCCCCCCCCC
>NW_006775104.1:538931-566226 GCF_000442215.2 Lipotes vexillifer | reverse complement strand
GCCCCCCCCCCCCCCCCCCCCCGTCTAATATCATATACAGATTTTAATTTGAGATGGTTCAAGATGCTGAAGGGGACAAAACAGTAGATTGAGTCAGGAAATTTGACCCTGAACTGACCTTACCAAAGGTCACTTTATCTCTCTAGATTTCTGTTTCTTCACCTATTAAAATTAAAGGACTTATGCTGGATAATCTTTCCATTTCCTCTAGCTCCCAAATTGATTGGTTTTAAGTCCAATACTGTCATGGGTTAGGTGTCAAGTACTCGTTTTCTTAAAGTTTTTGTGTGTGTATAATCTGTTTTCTCTCAAGACGTGAGCCTCCCGCATGTTTTCGGGCCTTGCAACAAGAGAGGTGTGTGGTGCTAAAGAAACCAGCTGGAGTTCAGGGATAGGCCTCCTCACGACATGGGAAGCATGTAGGCTATGGGGGTGTTCTGCCTGGGACATCTTTCAGCTTATTTTTCAGTTCAGTTCATAACTCAAAAAGCATCTTACCCAATGCCACGTCCTTCACCAAAAGAGATGCCTTTCTCAGACAAAGGAGGCCAAGGGTAGTTAGAGCTGCTCTCCCCTGCTGCCACAGACTATTGAAGGAAAGTATAGGAATGAGTTTCTATTTTCTTCATCCTTCCTTGAGCCCTGACACTAGGCTGCCCTGGGTCTCCTACTGATGCACTCAACCTAACTTTCCCTCTAAGCCCCATTTGAAATGCTTTTGGTCTTTTGAGTACATCTATAAGGTCACTTAGAGCATGGCCTCTCAGCATTTTTAGAACTGGAAAACCATCTTAACTATCTTTTAGGTCAACCCAAATTTGTTATCCCTCTGAAGGAAATGTGTGTTTTATAATAGCAGGCCTGGAGATGTCATTGCCTTATAGTAGTACCTTGAAACAATTTTGCTGGAATATTTTTCCCCAGGGAGGGAAGAGGTGACATTCATTTATGGCCCATAAGTCACACAACATAGGCAACTTCCTCCTTTACGTCTACTTGAGGCTACTTCCTGTAGGGCAAAAGGACAGATAGTTGGGCGACCCAGTTATCTTCTTCAAACCTCTTTCTCCTGTTCTCCCTAATTCATAGACGTATCATAAGGTCACAGCAATATAATATATAAAAACACTTTGCAACCCCCCCAAATTACTAGTCTCTCTTCCTTTCTTGCTCTGCATACTGTCCCTAGGTGATGTCATCAACCCCCATAGCTTCAGCCTTCAACTGTCAGAAGATAATCCCAAAATCCATATCTCGGTAGTCATTTGTCTCCCAAGCTCCAGACGCTGGATTCTCACTGCCTCCTGGACTTTTCTTAGATGTCTCAGGGGCACTGTGCACCTAAGTCTACAGAATTAGATTTTGAATGAAAAATGTCACCTCTGTAGGGGTCTCTTAGCTAAAGGTCCTCACAAAATAGGACCTTTAAATGATTAAATTACTAAGTTTTTCCTCCATGATTCATTAGGTCTGTAGTGTCCTGGAGAGCTTAGAGCAAGAATACCGGAGAGATGAGGACTGGTGTGGTGGACGAGATAAATTGGGGCCAGCAGCAGAGATCGACCACGTCATCCCACTCATCAGTAAACATTTGGAACAAAAGGAGGCCTTTCTTAAGGTCAGAGCACATTGTCATCCAAGGTCTGGGACTTTAGCCTTGTTTTTGATCTGCTGTCTCACTCTCCCCATCGCCTCCGCCTCCTCCTTTCTGTCTCTGTCTCTCTGTCTCTCTCTCTCTCTCACTGCTTCATGTGGGCTTCCCATACCCCTCTATTTTCTAGCTTCTTATCTAAAGGGGGCATTTGTAGAGGGGATATTGGCTGGTTAATTTGAAAAGTTGAAAGGTTACACTTCAAACATTCTTTATTTCTCTCAGCACTTTTTTGTGTAATTAGGCAATTAGGATGCTTCATTTCTACTGGTGCCATGTACAAATATCCTGATATCCCATTGATGTTAACTGAGAAAAATACCTACTTTCATTTATCTATAAAAATATTTTAATTGAAATGTATAAGCCTAGATAGAAAACTATTAAAATACATCTTTTATAAATGGATGATGCAAAATTTAGGGCAAGAGTTCAAGAAATACATTTAGACATCTTATTTATTTATCAGTCTAACGATTACCAATTACCAATGAATGTAACACTGTTTATTGTGCTGTATGAAGAGAGAGATACCTTATTTTGTTTGTTTTGTTTTTAAAAGAGCCTTAGCTTCCCAGAGAGGAAGCACAGTCCTGCTCTGAACAGCTTTCAGCTGGTGTGGGACGGTCTCCTAAGCCTCTTTCCTCCTGCCTTTGATCTTCTCTCTGACAGAGTCTTCAGTGTTAAAACTTATCTAAAGGCTCCATTTTCTCTCAAATTCCCTGCTTTCATGTTCTGCTTCCTTTCAGGTTTCTGAAAGCACAAAAGAGAATTTTTTTACCCTGACATGTTGCCACTGATTTTCTACAATTCTGTAATTAACTGCCTTTCTTTTATTAGGGATTTTCTCTACTTGACCACCTCTTTAAGTTTTATTTTTATTCTTTTTTAAAGATGACCTCTCCCTGCCCTTCTCCCATCTATCTGGTATCTGTACCCGCATTTGATCAGAACTCTTAGTAATCAGCTCTTACTAATAAGATTAAATAGAAATTCTCCCATACAGGGCTTAAGATGATTTTAAAAGTCTTCCCTATGACAAAACAAAGTTTAAAACAAAACAATTTATGTAGGGCATGTCAGATATTTTAAATAGAAGTATAAAGGTATGCCTTCATAAAATTAAATGTTTTTTTTGAAGGAGGAAAAAAGAAAATGTTCTGATGTTTTCCATATGTGCCTAAAACCATAGTTGAAAAACTCCTTATTGTTGTGGGAATTACAAGCCCAATGGACGGAAGATCGAGCTCTCCATGTGTATACGTTAGTTGATCTATTTTGGATTCCTTAGCTTTGGACCACTGTCCAGCTGTTAAATTCATGGGCCTCAGAGTGGAAGGACCCACTAGCAGTCTTTTACCAGAGCTCCCAGAAGCCACTGTTGGGAATGCAACATTTAAAATAATTTTTTTACCATATGATTTGTAGAATCAGATGCTAAGTATAAAGACGTTTAAAAGTTAACAGTTTTGTCTAGAGATAATTTAATTCTGAAAACTGTGGATTGAAAATTAATGGACTAGCATGTATTACCTCTACCATCAGGAAAAATACTGCTTTTTAAAGAAATTCAGAAAATCTCTTGTCTTGAGAGAAACTAGAAGTACTCTGTCGGTAGACCTAGATTCTAGCCCTGACTTGCTTCATGACTCCTGCCCTTGCTGGGCCTGGGTTGGGTACAGTAGTATGGGACAGACCTGTCCTCTCTGCTACCCACCACTCTTGTGAGTCTTAAGGAGGCGGTACAATGGCTCTTACCCCTTTACGTGACTGATATTTCCCAGCAATAGGATCTTTATTAGTCTTATTGAGGCGGGGGTGGGTTTGATGGACAAATATGTTTCTAAAATGTGGGTTATTTCCATTTAGATTTGGAACATACGGTTAATAGGTTTGATCACTAAATTTGCTTTCTCAAGTCTAAATTAGGCTATTGTTAAAGTGGCTTACACCAGTGGTCATATGCGAGGCATTCTGGTGGCAGAGGGAAAGCAACCTGAGAGTCACTATCAGGTGGTCATGCTGAATCAACACGTAGTAGTCAAAGGGTGGCTGATTTCTGGTTTTGTCTGTGATGGAAAGGGGAGAGGCACAGGGAGCTTTTCTTTACTCAACAAAAGAGTGAGTGAGTCTCCTGCTTTGGAACTGGAGTATGCATAAACTGGAAGTTGCCCCAGGGCTCTGTTCACCCAGAGCCCCAGCAGCCTCATCACCAGCACCCCTTCTCCAGTGTCTTAGATCCTGTGCCCCTACCAGACCGGGACTTATGTGTGGGGCTTCACACCTTGTCCCTCTCAGGCCTGCACCCTGGCACGGCGGAACGCTGAGGTCTTTCTCAAGTACATCCACAGGAACAATGTCAGCATGCCCAGTGCCGCCAGCCACACCCGAGGACCCGAGCAGCAAGTGAAAGGTCAGTGCAAGCCCTGCCGGCCTCGAGCCACTTCAGCCGCATGGACCAGAGCCTGGGTACCTGGTCTTCATGTGACCTCAGATTTCCTGGTTCTTCTCCTTGGATGAGAAGAAGTGTGACGTGGGATGGTGTGGGTGGTGGCGATTCAACATGCCTCAAGATTTGGGATGGAAAAATGACTATAAAATTTCCCCGGAGCTTTTGCATTTATCCTAAGAGTTTAGAACAACGCTAATAGAATTTTCTGAAATGACAGATGGTCTCTATGTATCTACACTGTGCAGTACATGGCCACTAGTCAACCCCAGAGACCAAGGCTAGGGAGGGAAGTGACGCTGACTTGGAGTGGGGAGTGGGGACAGGCTTGGCGAGCTGCCGAGCAGACAGAGGGAAGCTCTGACCTCCTCTGGGAAGGGCCTCTCTCCTGCTCAAGGAACTCAGGAGGTGCAAAGATCAGAGGCCGCTGGGAAGAATTAAACTTAGTAATCAAAGATCCCTACAGAGAAGAGGGAAGCAGCATTCCTGTTCCAGATGTGCCACCCTGCTTGCAGCCGAGGGGCTCTGTGGGTGGCTAGCATTATGTCACCTTCCCCTCCCTGCAGATTTTTCAAAGCCTGTGTTCTGATGTCCAAGTGCAGGTGGCAGCTCAGGTGAGGCCAGCTGCCTGCTGAGAGTGCACATGCCCCTCCCCCGCCCCAGTGTGCCGAGAGTGGCAGCCACCCAGGGTGAGCAGGATGTGCCGCACCTTCGTGGGGGCCAGAGCAGGGTTTGCCCAAAGGAAAGTTTACCAGATGGGGCACAAATGAAACCTGAAACTCATTAGGATTTTCTCCTGAGCTGGATTGATTCTCTCAGCCACCACAGAGGGACCTCAGTGAAGAAAACTCTGACTAGGAGACAAAAAGAGTAATAAAGGAAACACAGGTTCCCACTGTCTTTGCCCAGTTGAAGCTTCCACCTGAGCAATCTCTCCTATAGCCATTTCCTTTCCACCTGCTGCCTGGACCCAAAGCCAGTGCCACTTATTTTAAGTTTTTGTTACAGGAGCAGTTATTGCTGCATAACAACCCCTGAAATTCAGTGGCCTACAACTACAAGCATTTATCATTCAATGAGTGTGTTGGCTTGGGGACCAGCTGCCTTGGCTGGGCTCAGTGATGCGGTTCTGCTTGAGGCTGCAGGTCTGGCTGGCTTGGCCCCTTCACTGCAGGGTGGGTTCTTGTCTGCTCCATGTGGATTAATTCTGGGACTTTGGTTGAAGGGGCAGCGGTTACCCAGGAGAACTTCTTATTGAGGTGATGGCAGAGGTTTAAGGGGCAAGCTCAAGTGTACAAGCACACTTCAAGCCCCTACTTGTGTCCTATCTATTAACAGCCCATTTGCCAAAGAAAGTCATGTGACTGAGCCTGAGTTCGGGGGTGAGGGAGTACACTTTGTCTCTTTGGGGAGGAACTGAAAAGCTACATAATAAGGGCAGAGATATAGGGAGAGGTGAATAATAGGGACCATAAAAGCTCTCAGCCTAAGAGAGGAGAGACAGATTCTGTCCTTAGAGGGCCAAACTTCCATAGGGCATTAAAAGTACACAAAATCAACAAAAACTTCTAAGTACAAGCACTGCAATTTGGGCTGTGCCTTTTTTGTAGAGCACAATAACTTGGTAGAGCAAGGTGGCTAAGGACCTAGGCTCTTAAGTCAAATAGCTCTACCCCTTTATCTGACTGACCCTGGTTGAGTTTCCTATCCTCTCTAAGCCTCAGTTTCTTCATCTGTAAAATGGAGATAATAGTGGTCCATGCATCCTGAGGTACTGTGAAAATACGTACCTGCCACATAGTGAGTACTGAATAAATGTTAACTTTCCATGGCATCATTATTGTGTATTTTATTAGTATCTAATATAGTTAGCAGGAAGCAGGAGGCAAGCAATACAAAATAAATTTTATTGCTTCAAGCTTAGAACATACTATTAGACACTTGAGAAATCCATCCACATAACCAGCTGCTTCTGGAACAACGGAAGTAGAGAGAGGGAGGGACATGACATGGACAAACAGCTCCCACGGTCACCGTGGTGCCCCGTGCCTTGCACACATCCTCGCACTCACCTTCATGAGAGATGACGTGAGAACAGCTTTTAGCTTTTCTTATGATCGGTCCCAACGAGCATGGAAGTTTGGGCCTTGGAGACATGATTCCGTGATGACGTGATTCCAACATAGCTTCCCTAGGCCCATAATTTAGAGGTTTTAAAATTGAGGTTGTGCTGTTGAAGTGCTAAGTGCACAGCCCCTTGTATGGGACAGAGCTTGTGGCAAGTGACATGGCTATCCATGCCGTTACCGCAGTCCTCATGCCGTTCCCCTCTGGCCCTCTCCTAGAACCCCTCAAGAGTGGCTGGTGTTCCTGTCAAGTCCGTTCACTCTCTGCAGGCTCCCAGGCGCCAGTTATGTTAGCTATTATTTTCAGCACCGATAATTCCCAAGGTCTCTTATCATCAAGGACTAGCTTTGGCGTGAAGAGAATCAGAGTCACTTTTTTTTTTTTTTGCGGTACGCGGGCCTCTCACTGTTGTGGCCTCTCCAGTTGCGGAGCACAGCCTCCGGACATGCAGGCTCAGCGGCCATGGCTCACGGGCCCAGTCGCTCCGCGGCATGTGGGATCTTCCCGGACCGGGGCACGAACCCGCGTCCCCTGCATCGGCAGGCGGACTCCCAACCACTGCGCCACCAGGGAAGCCCCAGAGTCACTTTTAAGTCACCCTGGGGACATCCTCTTCCCCCCCTTCATTGATGGAACCTCATCAACAGGCCCTCCCCCAGTCTCCCTGATCTCTGGGAAATTCTCTCTGGACCAAACTTTTGCTCCCTTGCTTCTGGTGCCGCATCAGTCCTATGGGGAGACTTGAAGGTCTCAGTTATCTGGCACCTGGGAGCGGGGCTGAAGCAGCCGGTCAGATTTGCTCAGGACCTTCCTGTGACCAGCGCCTGTCTCTCTGCCCTGCAGCCATCCTGAGTGAGCTCTTACAGAGGGAGAACCGTGTCCTACACTTCTGGACCTTGAAGAAGCGGCGGTTAGACCAGTGCCAGCAATACGTGGTGTTTGAGCGAAGCGCCAAGCAGGTATGTTCAGAGCTTTCCCTGGCGTTGCCTCAGTTCTGGGGACCATACAGAGGCCTAGATGACCAAGACTTGGGACAGTCCTCAAGAGGGTCATAGGAGCAGGCAGAGTAGAGATGGGAGGTGGGGATGAAAAGAAGAAAGCATCCTTGCGCTGACCAGCCGTTCAGCCTTCACCAGGCACTCTGTTCAGAGTCTGGTACCAGGAGTTGGGAGGAGATGCTGGGGGCAGATTGCTCTAACTCGTAGATGACACTGAGCCTGGCCTAGAAGAGTCCCCAGTCTAATCGACAAGACACTCTCTTTGCTGGTGGGTTGTTCCAGGTCTAACAGGGGAGGGCTCTTTCATAAAATCAACTTCTAAGCTACATACTGATTGAACTGTCCTGGCATTTCCTAGGTCCATCATGCTGTCCCAAACTACAAACCTTCACATCAGAGCATGGCATGTTTTCCTACTAACAGCTGGCTTTTGGGGCACTGAATGGGTTGTTTCCTCCTACAGGCACTGGACTGGATCCAAGAAACAGGTGAATATTACCTCTCAACACATACCTCCCCAGGGGAGACTGCAGAGGAGACTCAGGAGCTGCTGAAGGAATATGGGGAGTTCAGGGTGCCTGCCAAGGTAGGAAGCATCCCGGAGCCCTCCCCTTCCACCCAGCACTCCCCAATCTGGCCAATTTCACATTGCGGGAGGGAGGACAGCCTCTGTACACAGAAATGCTTGACTACAGAGGCAAGGGGCGGGGGGGGATACACAGGTAGGATCGTCTCCTTTGAGACCTGAACATCCAAAGAGATGCAGCTGTTGGTAGAGCCTCTGTACGCAGGAACTCAACTCCTGTACGCTGTGCTTCCAAATGGTACTCATCTTCGTGCTCCAGATTCTGCAATCTTCTGTATTCTTTCAGAGCAAATAAGGCAAAGGAATGTACTCATGTGAAGTGCACATTGTGTGGGAATATCAGCCACATATTCTTGACATTTGAATGGCTTGGGAAGTCCACCTTTTGGGAAGGGCCAGTGGCTATGGGTGGGTTCACAAAGCAGGTTCCGGAGCTGACTACTGCCCTCTGGCCTCACCCTGCAAGTGATCCAGGCTGAGGTCTCTGGGGAGCAAAACATGCACTGGTGCACGTACCACACACCCTCACACCCCCGTTCACACCGAGGTGGAGAATGAAAATAATATAATAGAAGGAAATCTCATTTTCATCTGTTTTCCCAGCCAGGATTTGATCTGAGGACCCTTGGCTTTGAGTGAAATCTGTTGTCTCAGTTCCCTCTTTGTAGCATCCTTGTCCCTCACACGGGGCTCCCTGCTATGGAGCACCATCCATGGCATCACTTCCACATGGGGCAGGTGCTATTTCCAGGATGAGAGGAGCTTTTGTGAAAGTCGGGGGGGGGGCGGCGGGGGACATATTAATGCCTACCTTATCCAGAGATCCCTCTGACACTACAGCAAATTTCTCTCTAATCTGCTGCAAAAAAATTAGGCCCTTAGCCTCCTTCCTGAGCTGATATTTCAGAAGTGGTTATCCACTTTGTGAATCCTACACTCTGACCTCTTGATAGTGGGGAGCCTTCCCCTGCACACTTGTGAGCTTTGGGGCCTTTTCACCCAATGTGAAGAACTGTCATTTCGGATAAGAGATTGATTTCAGTATCAGCTAGAGTAGACAGTGCCCAGGAGGTGGCAGACGCACAGAACCCTTTTCAAATCCAAATGAAAATGGTTTTGAATTACCCTCTTTGCACCTATCTGCCCCTCTCCAAATAGTGTCAACAACGAACCACTAAGAGGCTGAATAGTGTCAGATCCACTGGTGATCCTACTGACGTAGGATGGATCACAGCAAGATACCCAGAACTTCCTAGGATCAGAGTCTGTCCATCACCAAAGTGGAAATGTGGAGAGTCATTCAGTCAAGTTAATTCATCCTTCCTGTCTTTCTCTTTTCTATTCACGTTGTTGTCACCCTAATTGGGTTCCATGCTTTTGGCCTTTCCTTCCTTCCAACCCACCCTGCCCTTCATTGGCGTTCATCTTTAAAACACTACTTTGGTCAGATGGCCACCCAGCTCAAGAGCTTTAATGATTATGCAGTGTCTTTAGGCAACACTCAACAATGTCTACAACTGTGCCACCTTACCACTGCCACTGGATCTTCAGTTAATGTGTTTATGCAGATTTTATGCTCCAGCTGAATGGATATTATTTTCTTACCCTCCGAGAGATACATCATTTATTTTCTTGCCTCTGTATCTTTTCTATAATTTCTCTGCCTAGAACATCCTTCCCTTCCCTCTAGTTTGTACTTTTTAAGAAGACCCCGCCTTCCCACTTCAGTGCCTCTTCCTCTGTGTCCCTGCCTACAAGCCGGATACAATACAATCGGCCTATCCCTGCACTGCAGATGTTGTCTGTGCAGCCCTTAAGGCACCTGACCTGGACCATCCTGTCCTCCCGGCAATGTGTGTGCAGTGTTATCTCCTGTATGAGCCTGCAGGATCCCAAAGGACAAGAACCATGCTTTATTCACTACCTGACTATATCTTATGCATTGAAGAGAGGCAACAGATATTTGAGAACATAAGAGAAAAAGAAGTTGGGGTAGATTTCAACGATGCTTCCTCCCCAAACCTCTATTTAATGTGATTCTTTTACTTTGACTCTCTCTCTGTTCTCTCTCCCTCTTAACTATTTCTCTTAATGGGATTTCATCCTCCCATCGATCATTTCCAAGTTTCAGGGCTATTTGTTATGAGACTATCTACAAGATAACAAATCCAGCTGGGGACCTTCTGATGAAAGGCAGTAGCCTCCGGCCCCACTGCAGTCCCACTTACCAGAAGCAAACCTCTTTTAACCAGCCATCTTTGGTTTTAATCTTTATAACCAATAAAGTGAATTTGAAATGGAAACCAAATTGACCTTAAACCACACGACAGTAAGTATGGTGGCCCTCATGATTGAACAGAGCAACAGAGTATACTGAGTATATTGAATTATTATACTCTGTTCCAAAGAAACAGGTCAAGTAGAAGAAACACTGAATATAAAAAGGTACTTTCTATGTAGCAATATATGAATGTGAGAATAAAAATAAGATAAAGAGAATTTGGATGAGGATAAGAGGAAAACAAAATTTTCTTGTTGTGGTATGCTGTGGACAATCCAGTTAGAAGAATGCCAATGATATTTTCCTATTGTGGGTTTCAAAATTTATAAGGGGTCAAGGTACATGGTGATAGGAAAGCTTAATCGTCTTGACATCTGGAAGAACTCTATTTCTTCTAATAGCAAAACTCTTTAGATTCTTCTGTTTTCCATTTTTTACAATTCAGTAGTTTCTCGTACGTTCACGAGGTGCAGCCGTCGCCACTGTCTAGTTCCGGAATATATCATCCCTCCCCTAATAAACCCCATATGCATCAGCAGCCACCCCCCTTTTCCCCTCCCCTCAGCCCCTGGCAACCACTAATCTACTTTCTATCTCTATGAGTTTGCCTGTTCTGGACACTTCATGTAAATGGAATCGTGGAATCATATAATATGTGGTCTTTTATGTCTGGCTTCTTTCACTTAGAGTGTTTTCAAGATTCATCCATGTTGTAGCAGTATTTCATCGGTACTTCATTCCTTTTTGTGACTGGATAATACTCCACTGTATGGATAAACCACATTTTGTTATACATTCATCAGTTGATGGACATTTGGATTGTTTCCAGTTTGGGGCTACTGTGAATAATGTTGCTGTGAACATTTGTGTACAAGTTTTGGTGTGAACATATGTTTTCAGTTCTCTTAGGTATATACCTGAGAGTGGAATGGCTGGGTCAGGTGGCGACTCTATATTTAACTTTTTGAGGAAATTCCAAACTGTTTCCCAAAGTGCATACACCATTTTCCATTTCCACCAGCGGTGTATATGAGTTCTCACTTCTCTACATCCTCTCCAGCACTGGTTATCGTCTTGTCTTTTTTGTATAACCATGCTAGCAGGTGTGAAGTCGTATCTCATTGTGGTTTTCATTTACATTTCTCAATGAGTAATGATGTTGAGAAAACGCTTTTCTAAACTGATAATTTTATCTCTGAAAGTGAAAGAAGCTATAAGATAAACTGGACTAGCTTCTAACAAAAGAGAATTAAGTGATAATGAAAGTGACTGGAGCTTTAGCTGAACTAAAGTATGTCTTTGAATTCAGAGAGCCAGGAAAGGGAACACTGGGCTTGTCAGAGAGGCACTTTCTACGAGAAAAGTAGAATCTAAACAGTTCAGATAAAATATGGTCATGTTTCTGTTTCTGAGACTTTTAAGAGGAATGAACATAGCTCACATGTGATAGACATTTTTGAAAGGTTTAGTTTTTCATATTTAACAAGAAAATCTTTCTCCTGTGGAATGAATATGAAGATACATCTCAAGGAACGGTTTTCCCACTCGGGGAGCGCAATAATTCCATACCCCCAAAGAATATATCAATAAGTACAAGGCAGATCAGCAATGAAAGGCCAATTGGATGCTTATAATTAGATTATGAGACTATGTCAAGAAGGCTAAATTTTAAAGACTTGTCAGATTTTCAAGAGATACCAAAAGGGCTTTTTACAAACTATATTCGGAGTAAGGTGCTCTGATTAGGGGAAGATGATATAATATTAACTGATCAAAAGAAGGAAGGAAGAGAAAAAATAAGAAAAATAGAACTACTGAACCCTTATTTTTAACCTCTGTCTTTTCCAGCAGAAAACATAGAATTGAAAATGAAAGGGCAAAATATACACTAGGGAACACAAAAATCCCAAGATAAGTGAGTTGTGTTCTAAATTACCAGGCCCAAGTGAATTATATTCCCCCAAAGCTCCCTTTGTCCACAAGATCATGTCCATACTCCTGAACCTAACATGCAAGCACCTCTACAATCTGACCCGCATTTTATCAGTCTGTATAAGTTACTCTGCTTGGTGGCAAGATTTGAGTTTCAAGCTGGCTTAAGTTTAGAAGGGGAAAAGATTTTGTATGGCTGTATGTGGAAATAAAGAAGACAGAAGCTGTGCGGCTGGACCTCGAAGGAGCCCAGGAAAAGCTGAATGACTCAGCCCAATGGGAAGAAAAAGGCACGTGGCATAGGCTCACCTCTGGAGATGAAAACTGGGATGTCACCCGAGACCAGGGCAGTTCCAGCAGCCACGTTTCCGGGTCAGTTCGTCTCAGGAGATCAGGCGTACATGACTACCACCTCTGTGATTCAGCTTCCCGTCTCTCCTCTGCTGTTTGCTTTCACTTCTACTCTCCAACCAGCCACCCAGTTCCCTGTCTCTACAGTTCACATCCCCAGAAAAACCAGCTTCATTGACCCAGCATGTTGCCCCTGTCCCTGTTTAGTCAGAGCTTCTAGGCCAGGACACCTTGGAAGTCACTGGCTGCATATTGATGGGCTGCCCTCGTGGGACAAGTTTTACCTCTGATCTCATCAGCGGTAGCCAGGCATGGGGCAGGTCACACTGTGCCACCATAGTCACCCACGTATAAGAAATCACTTCAGACTGCTCTCAGTAGGGGCCGTGGGCATGGTTGGGGTCAAATCTTTTCATCTAATTCTTCCCAGTGTAAACCTTCAACTCTTGCTGGTCTAATTTTACTCACCTCCCAACACAATAGTTACACACTCATCCATTTACTCAACATTATTATTATTATGGTATACATAGTAGACATTGGAGCTACAAATGAATAAGATCACACTCATCTCTTAGAAGCGCATGATGGTCTAATGAAGGAGACATAAATAACTCAGCGTGATACACGCCAAAGTAGCAGCATGTGTGTGGTACTGTGGGAACACTGGGAAGGGCATCTCCCACTCGGCTTGTGCGGAGAAGGAGAGGTGAGGGAGGGCCATTGGGGTGAAAGCAGGGCTGAGGAGGGGCCACTCATCACATTGTGGGGGGCAGGTGAGGTTTATTTAACATGGCTGGAATTTCGGGGCCGCGGAGAGCAGTGGAGAGGGTCACGTGGGCAGGTGAGGCCACGTGGGGAAGAGCTTGTCTACGCTGCCAGTTTCACTGTCTGTTTGCTCCCCCTGGGTCCCACACATACCTGAAATGCTCTTGATCACAAGCCACCATCCCTCTTGACTCTGAATCAGTTTTGCTGTTTTAGGATATAATTTCCTCTGATAGGAAATTGTAGGGCTGCTCTGGTAGGACTGCTGCTACCAATTGGCTATAAACCCCCATCTCGTGCTCAAGTCTCCTTACCAAGAGCAGAGAATAAATATGTGTTTCCAAGATTTTATATGAAGATGGATTTCTTGATTATAGCTACAAAAATTAATCACTGTCTTAAGTAAATGACAAACCTACGAAAAATTGTTTCCCAGGTTAGAGGGGAAGCCCTAAATGCAAGAAATAGAAGTCCTTGGAATACCAGGTATCTTGTATTAACTGAGTCCCAGCGCCATTATTCTTTTCCTTTTTGTTGCTAAGGAGGTGTTTCTCCTGTCCTCATACCTACCTTCTTTCCTTCACACCGAAGCTCTTCTGGCCCCTTATCTCCCAGCCCTGGGGACCAGCCCACTGTGCTGAGGTAGGAGAGGCTCGAAGGTGTTGAGTGAGTTGCTGGAGAGCGGGAGACTTGGCCGTGGGGGACCGAGTTCTCTCTGCTTGCCTCTCTGGCCAGAAGCTTCCCTCTGGCAGTTCTTGAGAGGGTCAGTCTCTCGTGGGAGGGGCTGTGGGTGAGCCTGGAGGGGCAAGCGTGAGGGTGGTGGCATAAAGAAAGAAAGGCTTTTTTGTCTGTTCTGTTCTTGATCCAGTGATTTTCTGTCTCAGTTTCCCTCAATTACCCAGATCGTAGCATGATCCAAACCTTGTACCTACTTTCCCCCCAGTCCGAAAGATAAAAGATTACTTCTCAGAATATCATGTAAATATTCTTCCCTTTCTCTTAAAATCTATCAGGTTTTCCTGATAGATGTTAGAGTTTCAAAACCCAGACTGAGGAGAAAAGATGAGCAAGCGTTTGCTTGTTTGAATAGCCCTTCCGCTTCCATATCTTACCCAGCACAGGTCCCGCCTCCCCCATGACACGTTTTCTGCCCCTGCCAGCCCACCTTCATTTTTTTCCTGTTTTAAAATTCCTGCCGTGGTAACTATACATATTTCCTATTTTGACATTCAATTACATAATGCCCTGAGTTATCGAACTACTCTGTGTGAAAATCCTGTCGCTCTAGGGATATAGACAGTCTGGTGGAAATCTCTTTTTCTTCTTTTGTTTACCCCCCAGGTCTTTCCCCACAGCTCTCTGCACAGTGATGTGGACAGAGTAGATGTTGGAACACACTCTTGTTAGAAATGAAACTGACCCACGTCAGGGCTCCACCTCACTTAGCCCTGTGATGGACACTAGCTTCGTTCACTCCTCCCTCCCTCCCTCCCTCTCTCTCTCTCTCTCTGTCTCTCTCTCTCTCAAGGAAGCTAAAAACAAAATCCTGGTGGTGAAAGGGACAGAGTTTACTCTTAAATCTGCTAGTTAGATTTCTGTACATCCTGGCTGTGCCAAGTCACCTGATGTTTAGAAAGCCTTCTTCAGGCCAGTAGAGTAAAGGGAGAGAACTAGAAACTATGGACCAGAGGCAGACGCGGCTCTGTCACTTACAGGTTGTATGAACTTGGACAAGCCCTAAGCCTCTCTAAGCCTCAGCCTTTTCAATCTGTGTTTCAAAGAGACCCAAACCACCTCCCTCCACCTGCCTCCTAGGAATGCTTTAAGACTCAAACGAGTCTCAGATGTAACATGAACATACTCTGTAAACTGATAAAGTGCTATATTAATGAAAGAGATTCTTACATCAATAACCACACTGGCTAACATTTATTGCTTACTGAGTTTTTACTGTGAACACTGTGTTCCAGACACATCCTACATTGTCAACTCATATAATGCTCACAGCAACCCTACAATATAGATACTATTATGATCCCTATTTTGCAGATGAAGGAACTGAGGCACAGAGGGTTTCAGTAGTTTGCTCAAGCCCTCCCAGCCAGTAAGTGACGGCACTGGGATATAAACGGAGGCAGAGTCTGGCTCTGGGGTAGCTATGGCTTCTGTGAAGAAAGAAAGAGGGCTGGAGTGAAGGGCCGTGATAGTAAAGGTAAGCTAGTAACTTACGACCATCTTTTGGGGCAGCAAACAAAGGAGAAAGTGAAACTCCTGATTCAGCTGGCCGACAGCTTTGTGGAAAAAGGCCACATTCATGCCACAGAGATCAGGAAATGGGTGACCACGGTGGACAAGCATTACAGAGACTTCTCCTTGAGGATGGGAAAGTACCGGTACTCTCTGGAGAAAGCCCTTGGAGTCAACACAGAGGTAGGTGTGGGATTGCCCACCTGGGACATCCTCCTTTCTTACCTCCCTCAGTACTGCTGTTCATTGCCCTGGAGGGAAGCTGGGTTTGCGGAGGAATCTTCCTGAGCTGTTGACCCCCTAGAGCACTTGCCTTGTGTTGTCCTTCTCCTGGAGGGACTGGATCTTGCTGAGCCATTGGCTTCCATCTCTCCATGGCTGGTGCTATATACGGTGCAAAATTGGCTGTGGCCAGGGGTAGGGCCTGTGGCTACAGAACAGAGTTTTTCTGTGCACAGAGTTAACTGTTGACTTTGAGGATTAAGCCCTTTATCTTGGCTTCATCAGTACTGTCTTCCACCCAATTATGTGAATCAGCAAATGATTAGAGTCCTCAGTGTGTATAATAGTGCTCTTTCAAGAATAAGGTATGCAATTTGTATCAAGTCTATTTGACATTTCAGCTGAAAAGAAGTACTCTTTTCCAGGAAGCAAAGGAAGACTGACTTTTAATCTCTTCTTTATAATAGGGGTCATTAACCTATGAATTAAGAGCTAAATACAGACTGGCAATTTAATCCTAGGATTTCTAATTCTTAAATCTTTAAATAGGCTCATACTCTGAAGCAGAGCAGACTAGAGAATAAAGTGGTCAAACCACAAAGATTGGGGGAATTAACGTCTCCCCCAGGCTTTAACCTGTGAGACTTTTTTCCTAGAGGTTTTTATTCTATATAAATCCCAGACAGTGGTTGAAATAAGCATGGATGGGCAATTAGAAAATTCAGTAATTGTTCTATCATTTAGCTTTCTATTTCCAAGGGAAGTTGCTTGTTTAAATACAAATACTTACTTTTATTATTTTCCCTTGACAAATGAGAGTTTTATATCTTTTTACATTTCTGTTTCACATCTGTTTTAATGGTTAATCATCAGTCTTGGACGTGTGTGTGTGTGTGTGTGTGTGTGTGTGTGTGTAGATCTAATCAGGCCCAAGGTCCTTGAGGAAATATGACACTAATTATCAAATGTGTACATTCTTTTTCTTTGTTGTGGATATTAACCCTGAGCATTTGACCTGAACCTTTTATACTTTTCTTATTTGAGAAGAAAATCATCCCATGCAGAAGAGTGCTTGCGGGCAGCAGCTGGTGGGATTCCCCAACTTCTCTTCCTTCTCCGTAACATCCTTCTCTGTTCTTCCCTTCCCCCACCTCCACCAACTCTGGTGAGTTGCTTTCCCAAAGCATCTCCAAGGTGACCTCTGCGATCTCTCTGTGTGTAGGATAACAAGGACCTGGAGCTGGATATCATCCCAGCAAGCCTTTCAGATCGTGAGGTCAAGCTCCGGGACGCCAACCACGAGGTCAATGAAGAGAAGCGGAAGTCAGCCCGGAAGAAAGAGTATGTGGGGGGTTGGGCGTGAGACGGTTCCACCGACTGGCAGGTTCCTCATGGCTATGCTTGGTTTTCATTGCCACCCATCCCTTTAGACAGCTTGCTGTGTCCCCATGACCACCTACAGAGGTTGGAATGGACAGACATGATGCTTCCACCCACATTTCACACTAACCAAGAACTTTAGGGCATTGGACAGAAGAAACAATGAACCATGTCAACCTTACAGACGGTGTCTTGATCACTCTGCTTTCTTTATGTCAGTGTAACAAAGTTACACATAGCCAGAGATATGCAAGGGCTTTATGAAGAGTATTTTGACATTCCTTTTGGGTAATGCTGGAAAAAAAATGGTGTGTTCTAAGATTAAGAAGGCCTCTGTAGTTGATTTTATCAAAATGAAATAGGGCCACAGGTCCCTTGGAACTGAAGAAACTCAAGCTGGTCTGTGAAGTCAGAGCTTATGTTTCATCTGGGCTGCTGTAAGAAAGTATGACGAATCAGGTGCTTTAAACAACAGAAATGTATTGTCTCACGGTTCTGGAGGCTGGAAGTCTGAAATCAAGTTGTTGGCTGGGTTGATTCCTTCTGAGGGCTGGGAGGGAAGACCCTGCTCCAGGCCTTTCTCCCTGCCTTACAGATGGCCACCTTCATGTTCACATGGCGTCCTCCCTGAATACAGGCCTGTGTCGACTTCCCCCCATTTTAAGGATACCAGTCATTTTGGAACGGGGGCCCACCCTACTCCAGTATGACCTCATCTTAAATTGCATCTGCAATGACTCTGTCTCTAAATAAGGTCACATTGTGAGGTACTGGCGGTTGGAACCCAACATATGCATTTTGGGGGAGACACAATTCAACCCATAACAGAGAGGGAAATGAGCAGACAACACGTGGCCAGATCTTCCTGCTGGGCTGTCTCTGAGACATCAAATAGCCAGAGGACGGTAAAGGGTGGGTGGAAAGTAAAACAAAATGGGGTAGAGGGTAGTGGAGCTAAATTATGAAGAAAAACAGGAAAAAACTGCAGGAAGCAGATGGAGAAAAAGGGAGAAGGTAGAGGCATGCCAGAGCCCAAGGCAGTAAAATCAAAGACAACTTTTCAAAGCAAGTGGGATTACGTTCCTTCTGATATTCCTTCTTTCTTTGTTTACCAAGCACTTACAGTGTACTAGGAACTTTGCTTATAGGATCTTGTTTAATCCTTGCAGCAGCCCTGTGTGATCAGCTGTTTTATAAGTAAGGAGTCTGGGGCTTGGAGAAGCAAGTCCTGCCTCTAGGAAATGACAGTCATAATTCAATTCCTGGTTGTCTGACTTCAAAGCTCATGGACCTTCCACTCTACCAATAGAGCAAGACTAACGAGAGAGTGGCTCATTAACTCCTGCAAAAGGGAATTTTTAAAATCAATAATTTAATAGAAAGGCCACTGCTAGAACAAAGTTTTGCTTTAAGGAAAATCCCACCAAGATAAAGGTTCAGGAAAAGATGCTGCTCATTTTAATATTTCTTCTGAAATCTCCAACCAGGGGACACTTGGGATAATCCTTCTCAAAATTTTTATGTGATGGAACACCTTGTAAATAGGGATTCTCATTATGAAGTTCCATGAAAAAAATGACATGGAAAATCTAAGATAAATATATAAAAATATATTTTGTACTAAATTAGATATTATTGCATATCACATGCCAGCTAGGAAGCACCATTTCTAAAACAAATTTGTCAAAGAAAGAAAGTGATGTAGGTACACTACAGTGAAGCCACCATCGTCAGTTGAGCGCCCGCACGGGTACATTGTGTTGCTTAGGGGTCCAAGGAGGAAGGAACCTTCCCCTTGCATATATGTAGCACAGCTTCTCTTTTTGGGAGACTGAAGAGTAGTCAGTTAATATCATTAGCTTGTGCTGTGCTTGGGATCACATGCTCAGCCTCATGCACGTCAGTTTGTGATGTAAAATAACCCCATTAGAAGCGAGAGGTCAGCACACTATGGCCTACGAGCCACATCTGGTCCACCACCTGTTTTATGTAGTCTGTAAGCTAAAAATTATTTTTTGTATCTTTAAATGGTTGAAAACTATCAAAACAAGAAGATTATTTTGTGACGTGAAAATTAGATGAAATTCTTTTCTGTTCATAAATAGTTTTATTGGAACACAGCCAGACTTACTTTTTTAACATATTGTCTGTGGCTTCTTTCACACACAACAGCAAAGCTGAGTGGTTGTGACAGAGACTGAATGGCCCACAAGTAGTTACTCTCTGGCTCTTTACAGAAAAAGTTTGCTAACCCCCAGTCTCGACGGTGGTGTCTTGGGCATCTGTTTCTGGCTTTTAAACCTGGTTTAACCTGTGGGACTGTGAACTGTTTTGGTGTAAGTCAGCAATTCTACTCAGCAGGGATCATCATTCTGGGAGCTATAGTAAGAGGAACCTGGGAAGCTGAGTTGGTGTCTAGTTGGTGAGAATGAGTGTGAGTGGCATTACAAGCTTATGTGCACACACACACACACACAGACACACACACAGATGTGCAACTGAGAGCACACACATATCAGCACAGAATCACAACATGGTAGAACTGGAGGGCGGGGATAAAAGGGGAAGAGAGTATGGAACTAGCTGAGCACAAACCTGCTGAAGGGACACAGAGCAAATGATCAGAGTGAGAGGGACTCAAAGGAAGAGATGTATACTGGTAAAGTGGAAAAATAGGACATTCAAGAATGTCATAAATGCTGGGGCGGGGGCAGTGAAGTTTGAAGGAAGGGAGGTATTACATCTCTAACCAACTAAAAGCCCATTTGCTTCCTTCTAGATTCATTATGGCAGAACTGCTTCAGACAGAGAAGGCTTACGTGAGGGACTTACACGAGTGCTTAGAGGTAAGTCTTGCGGTCATCAGTTCTCAGCTGTGTTAGAAACTGACATCCTTGCCACATCAAGTCCTGGAGAGGAGCTCAGTACTCTGTCTTCTCCCGGAGCTTGAAGAATAAAAAACCAACCAGAGGACATCTTTCTCCCAGAGTCAATAATAATTGCATGGGAGTTTAAAGTGCTTTGGGAAGAAACTTTTCTCAGACTGGAACTAGGCCCAGCAAAAAAAAAAAAAAAAAAAAGCATATAACACACTTGAATTCAAAATAAAATCTATGACACGGTCGATGAACTTAAGTTGAGTCTAAAAATCTGCATCCTCCCCCCGACACACAGTCAGACTCAAACACATTTAATAAATAAGAAGACTGTGGAGTTTGTGTTCTTGCTAAAGTCTGGGATGTGAATTTCCCTAGCAACAGTTCACAGTAGTGGAACATTCAGGTTTTCGTTCTTTCCATTCTGCTTATTTACCATCTCACTTTTTAGGCTCTACATGCATTCCCAGTCTGAGCCTTACCCCACAGGTTTGAAGCCCTGTTTGTTTTGTGTGTATTTCACGTGGCAGTGCTTGCCAGTGACGGAACTATTGCTGTCTTACAGACCTACCTATGGGAAATGACCAGTGGTGTGGAGGAGATACCCCCTGGGATCCTGAATAAGGAGCATATCATCTTTGGCAACATCCAGGAGATCTACGATTTTCATAACAAGTAGGTTGGTGGAGGGTTTCAGTGGAGCACACTCAGGGCCATAAATACCCAACAGCAGGGCTTTCCCAGCAAGTGGACCAAAGCTGATTGGGAGATCTTGCCTGGTACAGTATTGCCCATTAAATTTTCTAAGTCAGCGGCTGTCAGACTTCTTTCTCACTCACACTTCTTTCTCTGCAATGGTGCAGAATTCCTAGTGGAGGGTGAAGTCAAGTATTCAGCAGTGTCTCTCCCCAGTGTCCTGAGGGACCTACCTGCCAACATCTTCAGACCCAATCAGAATGATAGCCAGGCCTTGAGGAAGTAAAAGTAGCTTCTGCTCATTAAAAGTGTTGGGAATCCTGACATTAGAATTCATCTGAGGCTAACCGTCCTACTCTGTGGGCCTTAGGTTTCAAATTCCACTGAAGTTTTCTTTCAACCTAAATACTTCCTCCATCCTTAACTATCTCATCTTCCCCACCCTCAACCAAAACAACAACAGATGATAGATAGATAGATAGATAATCAAACTAACTATCTAATGGAACATATTTCTTGACAGCTTATAGGGAAGAACATCAATCAACCCTCTATGTTTTGTTGAAATCAGTAGAATCATAGAGCCCTAAAACCTCACAATTCATTTTTTCTGGCTCCCAACTTGATTTAAATATCTTTCCCACAGCATACTAAACATGTTGCATCATTAACAGAGGGTCAGCAAGAACATTGGTTGATTGGTTACATAACCAGCTTATGGAAATAATTCAGTTTCCAAAGTACAAATAGAGGAAACCTCAAGACATGAGAAATAATGTTGACATAAAGTCCTATAGCTCCTCTCAGGACCCTGTTGCAGAGAAGGCTTGAGGTAGAGATGCAGTGTTGTAGGATACAGTCCGGAGGAAGTCCTAGGGTCAGGCTAGTCAAGGCTTTGCCTGAGTTAAGCAGTCATGATGAAGATGAAACTGCCAGCTCGGAGAGGTCCTGGGGAGGCAGTGGGCACCGGTGTAGCAGCCCCCCTGAGGCAAGATTCTAAAACAGCACCGCGCCATCGAACTCTGTGCGGTGATGGAAATGTTCCGTGTCTGCGCTGTCCAGTACGGTAGCCACTGGTCATGTGTGCCTAGCGAACACTTGAAATGTGACTATTGTTACTGAAAACTGCATTTTCAACTTTGTTTAATAAATATAGTTGGCAAGTGGCTACCATAATGCACAGCCCAGCTCTAGAAAATGAGACCTCAGTGTGGCCCTTTGCTAAGAATGACTAAGAGGTAAGAGTTGGGCAAAAAAGGATCCTGAGTTCTAAAAGGTCTAAAGAAGGGGTGGAGAGTCACTCTCTCTTGTCCTCTCGTGATGATTAATCCCCTGTAATGTCATCAAATGGCGTTAGTTTAAGGAGAACGTAAAATGTGTAGCTCCCCTGTCAGATTATGAAAGCAGTAGGCTCTAGGGTGAAATTACCCTCTGACTTTCTGGAGTACTTGATAAAAGTTCCCAGTCTTTTTTTTTAATCCAAATGTTAACGCTCTCTATATGGTTTGTCTGGAAATCTCCAGACATAGAAATATTCTCTCCTCACGTCTATTTAATAAGATCCCAATAAAACCATCTTGACCGTTGACCCCAAATTCCATCATCTGATTATTATCCCATTATCATCTGAGTATTATCCCATCTCCCCAGGATATCTGGGAAGACATCAGCCTGGAAAGCAGGAAGTCATGTTACTTTTCTTTTCTGATTTATGATCTCTGGGATTTAATCAAAAGTCTCACTTTCCTCATATTCCTACCAGATTGGCAAGGTATAGAAATCTAGAGATCAATATGTGTACTTCCTGTGAGCCTTGTTTTTGCCAAATCAATGTATAAGGGGAAAGACTTTTCATTTCAAAATTGACCGATTCTAACAAAATATCTAGCATAACCACGCCTTTTTCTGGTTTAATGGTATCACTCCAATAAATCATGGCAAGCAGTTTGGTAGTCTTTTAAATAGCTAGAAATCTACCTACCAGTTACAAAATATAGTTCTAAGAGACCCACAAAATTAAAAAGTCAAGTTAAACCTTATGGAATGTTGCGTTCTGTAGAGAGGAGTTAATTCAGTGATGAGGAGCACAGCTACCCAGCAAATGTTATGTTATACCTATGTTATACCAGCAAATGTTACCTATGTATAACATCAGAGGAACAGGAAGAAGATAAAAACCAGCCTCGGAGCAACCCAAAGAGATATCCTAAGGATAAAGTTTTTATCTTTCCATAGGAGCTCCTTTCTTTCCTCCCTGTAAGCCTCTTTACTTCTTGGTTAGATTGTTTCCAAGCCCATAGCAATTTAGAAGCAGCAAATAAGAATCAAGAACTTGAGCAAGTAGCTTGACACCAGTACCTGACAGGAAAAAAAGAACAACTGCCCCCTCAAAATAAAAGGCCAAAGAACCCAAAAAATCATAGGGGTCAAGGGCTATTCTGTATTGGTGCACGTGATCCTATGTCCCAATATAGAGCCCAACACAGCCATATATTAAAATATAGCATACTAATATATTAGTAATAATCCTGAATCATTGATATATTCTGCATGAGAAAGCACGGAACTTGTAATGCGTTTAGAAAGCTATCCACCAAAAAATATGTTTTAAATAAATAATCCACAATTTAAGGGATCATGCAAGAAAATCAAGCTGCATATTAATTCCCTACAGGATCTGGAGAACTAAGGCTTTACTCTGTTCATAATTTATGCTGTCTACTTTTGCCATACAAAGTTTGATTAATGTAGAAAGCGTAACACCTCTAAAATCTCTAATAAGTAAGAGATAAAATGGCAATTAAGCCAACTTTGAAAATGCAGAAACTGTGAACTCCATAAGAGACCATGTCTTTCACTGCATAACCCCAATGCCTGGCACACAGTAAACTTTAAGTAAATATTTGTTGGATGGATGAATAGATGGATGGGTTTAAAATAGAATTACAATTTGCAGACTTACGGCTAATGCCATTCAAGTCATAATTCAGTCTTTTGTTTATGAAAACCTCAAGACATGGAAAACCATTATTTTTCCCCATCACTATCAGAACCTTCTAGACAAGCAAAACATTTTCATGTCTAAATGAAGGAATTTCCTGGCTACTTCTTAATGGGAAGACCAGACAGTGGTCCAAAAACTTGTTTGCTCTTCAGGGATACTTTTCTGAAATGGTCACTTTTTAACCTGAAAATATCAAAAGGTTCTTTTTAACCCCAGTTGCTTGCATCTTTTCAAATTTATAATTAAGGGCTAACAGAGAAGCAGACTCTTCTGATTTCTAGAGCATAGCTCAGGTTATCTGCCTGTACTCCAGAGAGAGAGTGAAGGAAAGAGGAAGGGAGGGAGGAAGATTGGGAGACAGAGAGATTGAGAGGCAGGGGATTGAGATTGACACTGCCTGCACAACCAAATTAGCTGAGCCACTAGGAAGTTAGTACCTACACTAAGGGTGAATATGTTAAATATCTCAGCTAGTTCGTATTGATCCTTTTAAATGGTGTCACTTTGAAAAATGACAATCAAGAGTAGTTGTATGGGAGCTTCCCTGGTGGCGCAGTGGTTAAGAATCCGCCTGCCAATGCAGGGGACGCGGGTTCGTGCCCCGGTCCGGGAAGATCCCACATGCTGTGGAGCGGCTGGGCCCGTGAGCCATGGCCGCTGAGCCTGTGCGTCCGGAGCCTGTGCTCCGCAACGGGAGAGACCACAACAGTGAGAGGCCCGCGTACCGCAAAAAAAAAAAAAAGAGTAGTTGTATGTATGTGATCTTTCTCTAGGACCTTTGTCTCTATAGGTATTGAATGGAGAAATTCCCAAGTACCAAAATTTCTATAAAGAAGAACAATTCACTATATAGAATTTAATACCTACAAGTAGTCATTTTAACACGAATTGGAGGTTTAAGTAGAATGATACTTAGGTTTTACCCTCCACTCTCCCTATTTTCATACTATATCTCTTTATTATAGAACTAAATGTAAAGATCGTGAAACTTATCTACTCAAAAACTAGATCCATTTCTATTGCATTTTGCTAAGCATTCTGGGAGTGCTCGGATAAGGTAGTATGTGCCATAAATAGATCCCCCAAACGGTAATGATTTTGCTGATGCTGTCTCCCCACTTTGGCCTACAGCTCATGATGTGGGAAAATCATTTATTTTCAGTTTGCCTTGTATTAGATTTTCAGCTTTGATAAGGACAGCTGTTTGTTTAAAATGCTCATCACCTTTGGTTAAATCTGAACTTTACTTTTTCCTTTTCAGTTTTTGGAGATATGGCCATATGTGAGTCTGGGCAATAACATTTTTATAAAATCTCTGCTGTCAGGGGTCAGAAGGTCTTCCTGACCATCAAGTACAACCATTTCCATTTACAGATAAGGACACTGAGACCCAGAGAGGGGCCAGTGACTTGCCCAGTATGTGACATCTCCCCCTTGAAAGATTAGGTGTAGATTCCAGGGGCTGGGTTTCCCACGTCAGTGCTCTCTCCCCGTCCCCTACTCCATAGACCACCAGCTGGCACTGCCAAATCTGGTTTGTTTGATTCATATCTAACCAGCTTCCATGTGCATCCTCAAATTTGAGGAACACTTCAACCCATTTCTTCCATAGGTGTGTCATCCAGGTCACACACCCTTGCAATAATGACCTGAAATAAGTCAGTTTTCAGCAAGGGTTGGAAAGACAAGTAGGGGACCAACAACCAGGGCTGGATAACCCTTCTGCAAACGTCCCTCCTCCAAGTCCGGCCAGAAGCTATTAGATTTGGACTTGACCACCACCCACTGCCCTACCAGCCTAGTGTTCCCTGGCCCAAGGCTGAGGGCCAGGGCCAGGGCTAAGTGGGACTGAGCTGAGACACTGGCCAGGCCCAGGGCAGCCTTCCAGGGCACCAGGTAGCCGGGGTCAGCGGGGAGCAGAGGGTGGTGTGCAGCAGGGCAGGAGAAGACAAAGTGGGGGGGAATGATGGGAGATGCCGGTGAACCACCGAACCAGGCCCACACTTCCATGATCTCCCAGGAGTTCCACCCTGGCGTCAGCCCCGCACTGGTTTGGAGATGGAGTTGGTACCCAGTGAGGAATCTGACCAAGGCTCTGCCCTCTGAGTTCTGGGAATCAGTGAGGTACTGGTGATAAGGGTGGAGGTGAGCACAAGTGCAGATCAAAGGAGCAAAGAAAATAGTCTCTGTTGGAGTAAAAGGAAGGCTTCCCAGAGGAGGGGCATTTGAGATGGAATTTGAATAACCAGTGGGATTTGTACAGCCAGGCACGGCTCCCATGACGATGAAGGAGCGTGTGAGCGCAGGCCCTTTCAGGGAGGCCGAGAGGCAATGGGAGGAGTTTGGGAGCGAGTCTGAATCCTGCGTCAAGGATGGGGGAGGTCTGGCCGTCACACTCCTACTTAGACTGTGTCTTGTCACGTCTGTGTCTGTGAGATTGAGGCTCAGGAGGGGAGAGGTGGTGGGTGGAGATGGTATGAGTCAGAAATGGTGGTGTAGGAGAGCACGAAGGAAGGCAGGAGCGACAGAGTGAGTGGGCAAGTGGGGTAAAATACCTGGATAGAGGAGAAGTGAGAGCAGTGGATAACAAGGGGAAAGAAGAGATGGGGGGGAGAGAGGAAGGAAGAGGGGAAAGGGGGGCACTACTAGAGGGAGGTGGTAGATCAGTAGAGAGGGAGGAAGGGGGAGGGTCGAGGGTGAGAGGGAGGCAGAGAGATGGATAAAGACCTAGACCTCCCTGCGTCCTATTGCAGGCAGGAGCATCAGTAAAGTGCTTTTCAAATATTTTCGATCATGAACCAAAGAAAAATTATATATCATGTCCTGATATGCATACGCTGATACATTATATATAAGAGGAAAATTAAGTCCTCCAAACTAACACCCTCACTATGTGTGATGAACTCTGATATTTTGGATTAGGTTCCATTCTCCTTCCTTTTTAAGGCTGGTTTCCACCCACTAAATTGATTTTACAACCCCTTGAAACACAGAGGGTAGATCTGTAACTACAAGGTGAGGAGCTGGCTCCACCAAGTGGTGAGAAAGGGGATGTGCAGGTCACAGCCCCTTCTGGAGGCCACACTGCCAGGCTGTGGCTGCCTTCCCCTCCATTGCCTCTCCTACTCCTTCCCACACACACACCCCTTGCTTCAAAATACGCATATTCTGTGCTTTCTATGCTTTTTTCACACTCCAAGAAAATCTCGTTCTATCCTACGCCCTTGTTTTATAGAAACTGGAGCTTACAAAAGTTCGTGACCTGCACAGACCAATTAGTAACACAGCCAAAGAATCCAAGTCTTCATAACTCCCTATTAAGGCACACTGTCATTTTCTTAATATTCAAATGCCAAGCGAAGAGGAAGGGGAAGACGTGATTTTTCTTGGGCCCTGAACCCATACTCTAAGGGATAGCTGTGGCCTTACCCATCAGAAGGGCCCTAAAAAACAAATTTAGCTGTGATTTTATTGCTATTGTTTTTCAGTAAGCCATCGACATTGGTGCTGGTTATAGATATTGGGGAGTACCCAAAGCAAGACAAAGTCTAAACATTCATTTGGGGGTGTTCAAGTCATGTTCATTTCACTTGTACACACTAACTGCTTAGCGTCCTTGCCTAGTTGCTAAACAGGCTATCAGTGCCTATGAATAACATTAAATGTGAGATTGTTTATATTTTACTTTAACATTAAACTTATATTTATGCAATACTTTTTTTTTTCT
>NW_006775104.1:537395-538662 GCF_000442215.2 Lipotes vexillifer | reverse complement strand
CCGGGGCACGAACCCGCGTGCCCTGCATCGGCAGGCGGACTCCCAACCACTGCGCCACCAGGGAAGCCCTATGCAATACTTTTTGATTCATCTGATCACACAAGTTAAACAAACTTAGGAAATATTAGCGAAACATATTCAACAGGTAGCAGTGCAGCGAGGTAAACTGCTGCTTGAGGTTGGAGGTGAGGGTGGGGCATATGCTGAGTAAGAGTCCAGCCCTGCACACTTTGCCCCCTCACCTCTAACCTAAGCTGAAGTTTCTGCTGTGAAATAAAGGGACAGAGCCCGCTGATTGTCGTGGCTCAGCCCAGGTGACCAAGCTGTGCTGATTAAACACTTTTGTGACCAATCTGGTACCCTCCCTGGAGTGTGCACAACTCTCCACTAGTTTAACAGCTGCTCAGTATGCTAACCAGCTGTCCTGGCCTGCAGTCCAGAGCCTCTTGCAAGATGGGCTCTGAATCTGTCTGGTCACTAATGGATCCCTTAGAAACGATCTCTAGCTCCACTTGTATGAAAGCGTTGGTAAGGGGCAGTGTCCTGGACTGCCCGCAAAGATGAGCCTGATGCCTTTCTCCCTGGCTGCCTCCAGCTTTATTTGTTTGTCTCCTCCTCATTGTTCTTCTCCCCCTTGCCCCGTTACCACGGCACCGCCCCCCCCTTCATTCCCCTTGTCCCAGCAAGTGTGCATGCACATGCATGAAAGCACGCACACACAAAGTCATCATATATGCTCCCCTTTAAATGCAAGCTGCGCCCTTGACGTAGAGGTCCTCTGTGAAGGATATACTTCTCCAGAAGCAGTAAGAATATAGGCCAAATTTACCTTTGGCGAGAATAACAAAATCAGAATGACTCAGGGTGCCTTTGGAATGGTGCTGTTTCCACAGTACTTAATGACAAAGCTCACAAAGCTTTTCTATCAATAAATGCTAGAGGTTTCATTTCCCAGGATCCTGTTCAAAGTCAGAGGGAAGCATTTTCCTCATAAAGTAACTGCGTAATGTATTGTATCGTAATACTTTAATAGAGTAGTGACACCGCTTAGATCTTGACATTTTTTTATTGAAGTGTAGTTGCTGTACACTATTATATACGTTACAGGTGTACAGTATAGTGCTTCACAATTTTAAAGGTTATAGTTATTATAAAATATTGGCTATATCCCCCACGTTGTACAATACATTCTTGTAGCTTATTTTATCCCTAATAGTTTGTATCTCTTAATCCCCTACCCCATATTGCCCCTCCCCCCCCCCCCCCG
>NW_006775104.1:509573-537294 GCF_000442215.2 Lipotes vexillifer | reverse complement strand
ACTGCCCCCCCCCCCCCCCCCACTGATAACCACTAGTTCATTCCCTGTGTCTGTGAGTCGGCTTCTTTGTTGTTATATTCACTAGTTGTATTTTTTAAATTCCACATATAAGTGACATCTTACAGTATTTGAATCTTGACATTTCTTTAAAAGTTTTATTCATTTCTGAAAGAACCCCAGACGTTCACGCAAACTCTTAAACTCCTTGCTTTGCTCGTTCTCCCATGATTTATTACATATAATGATTGAAATGGTGAGGACCAAGATGTTTCTATGGAACAGCTGAGGAGGAATATCCCATCATTTGTGAAGTGTTGTGACCTCTTGTGCTTTAATGTAAACTCATCACATCTATTTGAAGTAGGTAGAATAATACTGATCAGACGTACATAACCTGTCATCTTCATAAGCTTCAAATTATAAAGCAAAATAAAGTTTAGTACTGCCGCTTACCATCAACAATTACATTGAGATGGTAGTGCATATCTTAACTCAAATTTATGAATTGATATGCCCAGCACGAAATAAATAGCTTTTAAAATTCTTAGCTTTTTTATTTAAAAATTAAATCATATGGAGCTGAGGTAGGACCTAACAACCGGAAGCGCACTGGAATAGGGCAGTTGCCTTCAAAAGCTGACCTATGGACTGGATGCATTAGAATTACCCAGGGAGCTTTGCTAAACAGTACAGATGCTCAGATCCTAACCCAGAGGGCAGTGCACAGCCAGGTGTGATGTCCCCTAACTAAGGTTTTCCAAGAGTGTTCCTTAAGACAAAGTCCCCCCAGAAACGTTCCACTCGCAAAGAAGTTTGGGATGCACCGCACACTCTATCAGATACTTCAGAGATTTATAATGTGCCTCATCATATTATAGGATTTTGGAAGTCCTGCCATAAACTAACTAGTTTAGCCCAGCATCTCCCAAACTTACATGATCTGTGACCTTGAAATCCAATCTTTGCATAATACCCAATCAAGATTTTCCCAGGATATGGTTTAGGAAAAGGTGATCTACCATAGATTTTCCAACAGGCGCATGGTGGGGAGAGCTCTCTCGGGATAAGTCTACAGGAGTGGAGCTTATTAAGATTGGGAAGCACTGATCCTGAACAACTAATGTTTATTTAGTGCCTGCTATATGCCAGGCAGTGGTTTGGGTTCTTTACCTACGTGGATTTATTAAATCCTCACAACATCCCCACGAGGTTATTTAAAGTTGAGAAAAATGAGACTTCGGAAGACCCCCTCACAACTGTGAACTCTGGCTCTTTGACTTGAGCTTGGCTGTGGGAGGGAAGGAAGGTGAGGCCTCGGGTCAGTAGAAAGGTGAGCTAGCAGTGGCAGCTGCCATTAAAACCCGCATTTTCCGAAAAGGCATTAATTGTAGCAATGATAGTCTATGTACTTAACTCATTTTAAAGTGCTTTCACTTCTTGAGAATTTTCAAGCAGAGCATCCTCCCATAGGTTTTTGATACCTGCTGTCACCAAAAGTCAGGGTATTGCTCTATTTAAACTAAATAAAATTCTAGCACCATCTTCAGCATCTAGATCAATTATCAACTCTGTGGGTATAATTACCACTGTGTGCTTAAAATTAACCTTAAGTGACCAGGCCACTGACCCTGGGTCATAAGTCAAGGAAGGAGGGACACTCTCCCTGAGTCGTCACAGAGTCCTTGCAACTTCTAAAGCAAGAATACAATTTTATATCTTATGTGGAATGTCATGATCCAGGCTGTTGTATCATTTATTTGATTGCCATTGAAGGAGAAGGGCCTATATACCATGGGGGTGAGAGGGAGGGGATTGGAGTGAGATCCTGAGAGTGGGGAAGTGGAGGTTTCCTACAGCCAATAGCATTTATTGTAGGTGCCCAGGGCTCCAAATTCGCCTCTTTCTCTCTTCTTCCAAGTACTCTTTCCTCCTAGTCCTGCTTTCTTTAAAGCAGTTCATTTCCTTTCACCAGTCCTTGTCCTAGAATAGCTCATCAGAGTTTCTTCCCCGGACTCATCAAGCCGTTCCAGCGGCCCCCCGCCCCACCCCGGCCCTGTTCAGCCCATATGAGAAATGACTGTGTAAAGAATATCTCAACACCTGAAAAAACTACCTCTGAAGATTTTGTACATTTTATTATTTAGTGTTCTCATTGGAAAGAGTCATATAATAAATGTCTTTCAGAATTTAGTTCCAGAAATAAAAATTATATTAAAATAGATTAATATTTTAACATATTATGTTATATATAGTAATGAGCCAGATTGCTTCTCTTTGCTACGAAAAAAGATGTTTTCTTTTTGGCCTTGAAAAAAATTTGATCCTCACTTATAGCATTATATAATTTTTTCCTATTTCTAATTTAGAAGTCATATTAAATACATGTGTGTCACCTGCAGTTCTTCTAAAAATAGCAATAAGTATGTACTTACTGATTTTTGAGCACTGCATATTTGCATTTTGTAAGCCCAAATTGCATTATAATCACTGCTGTTCCATGATTCAGATCAGGATTCTCCAAAATTCAGGAGAAAGATGATTATCATCAAATGGGTATTGCTAGGAGTCTTCAAAATTTTTTAAGTGACTTTTTCTTATTACTGAAGTAATACCCATTTGTTGTAGAAAATGGGTTGGACAAAAAATATCATCTATGATCCTATCAATCATTAGCATTTTGGCCTTCCAAATATGACTTGCCAAACATTTTTTAATTGCACATATATATTTCTTTAAACCAAAACCAACATCTTTCTATGTCATTGAAGGGAGAACACAAATAACATATATATAGAATCCATAACCAATTGTAATTACAATTGTAAGATGCTGCCAGCATTCTTGGACAAGAGGACTCAAGTAGTGTAAGTCAAATCAATAAAATTTATTTGTTCCAGTGGTAGAGGTAGGCAATGGAATCATTCAGACCTGCTTTATATCTTTTAATTTAATTTTTGAATTAATTTTTTAAATCAAAATTAAATAGAAAAGTATAGATCGAGAAGACCCACCCACCACTATCTTCATTCACCCTGTTCCTTCACCTGGTTTCCTATGGTAATGACTTTTTTTTAATGTATTTGTGTTGTTTCCAACCGACTTTTATTTCAGACAGTACTGTGGTGAATGCTCTTCTTTATATGTCATTTCACATGTGTGAAAGTCCGCTTGCTCTTCTTTTTCTTTTATTGAGGTATGGTTGATGTATAATATCATATAACTTTCAGGTGTATAACATAGTGATGCACAATCTTTAAAGGTTATACTCCATTTATAGTTGTTATAAAATATTGGCTATATTCCCTATGTTGTACAGTATATCCTTGTAGCTTATTTTTTTTACATATAGTAGTTTGTACCTCTTAATCCCCTTTCCCTATCTTGCTGCTCCCCACTTTCCTCTGCCCACTGGTAACCACTAGCTTGTTCTCTATATCTGTGGGTCTGTTTCTTTTTTGTTATATTCACTGGTTTGTGGTGTCTTTTAGACTCCACATATAAGTGATATCATACAGTATTTGTCTTTCTCTGTCTGACTCACTTCACTTAGCATAATGCCCTCCTACTCAATCCATGTTGTTCAAGTGGCAAAATTTCATTCTTTTTATGGCTGAGTAATATTCCATTGTATATATACCACATCTTCTTTATCCATTCATCTCTTGGACACTTAGGTTGCTTCCGTATCTTGGCAATTGTACAGAATGCTGCTATGAACATTGGGGTGCATGTGTCTTTTCAAATTAGAGTTTTCATTTTTTTCAGATATATACTCAGGAGTAGAATTGCTGGGTCATAGGGTAGCTCTACTTTTAGTTTTCGGAGAATGCTCCATGCTGTTTTCCACAGTGGCTGCACCAGTTTACGTTCCTACCAACAATGTAGAGGGTTCCCTTTTCTCCCCACCCTCTCCAGCGTTTGTTATTTGTGTTCTCTTTGGTGATGGCCATTCTGACTGGTGTGAGGTGATATTTCAGTGTGGTTTTAATTTGCATTTCTCTGATGATTAATGATGTTGGGCATCCTTTCATGTGCCTGTTGGCCATCTGTATGTCTTCTTGGGAAAAACATCCATTCAGGTCTTCTGCCCATTTTTAAATCATGTTGTTTGCTTTTTTGATGTTGACTTGTATGAGCTATTGATATATGTTGGATATTAATCTGTATTGGTTATATCATTTGCAAATATTTTCTCCCACTCAGTAGGTTGTCTTTTCATTTTAGGTAATGACTTTCTTTTTAATCACTTTATTGAATTACGGTTGATGTAAAAAGCTGTACGTATTTAATATCACAACCTGATGCGTTGGGGGATAACTCTGCACCCATGAAACCATCACCACCATCAAGGCCATAGACATATTTATCACCTCCCAAAGTTTTCTCCCCTATTATTATTATATAAGAACACTTAACATAAGATCTACCCTCTTTGCAACTTTTAAGTATACAATACATTATTGTTAGCTATAAGTATTATGCTATATAATAGATCTCCAGAACTTATATTGCATGACTGAAATTGTACACTTTGCCCATTAGTTTCTTGGGTTGGAAATAAGAGTATATATTATTTACTTAGACAAAAGGCAGAATATTAGATACATTCTTCCACACCTTGCTTTTTTCACTTAACAGCCTGCCCTGGAGATCTTCCATGTGAAAACCTAAAAAGCTTAGTCATTTTTTATAGCTACATAGTATATGGTTCTGTGGATGTACTGTAGTTTACTCTGTCATCTATAGACCATCTTTTGCTGTTATGAACAGTACCACAGTGAATCTGCATGTATATACTTCATGTTACACACATGTGACTACAACTATAGGACATTTTCCAAAATTAAAATTGCAGAGGCAAAGATAAGTACATTTTTTATTTTGATAGATGTTATCAAATTGACCTGTGCAAAGATTATACCGTCTTCCATCTCCATCAGAATGTTTCCCCACAGCCTCATATTATTTTTTATTTGAAAAACTTTGTGTGAGTTTTAAAAAGCAAATTCCATTCCAGTGATTCTGGCTTATTTGCGCTTATATTCTCTGAGCTCAAACCAGTTGTTTAATATATTAATTCAAAGTTGGTATAGTCAACTCTTTATTATTTATTAAGATAGAAGGGAGCCCTGGCTCAGATATCCACAATGGCAGATAATTCAGTAGTAATTCAATTCAGCTTTGAAATGTATTACGACTTTTTCCCCATTAAATTTTCTTTCCTAACAATGTCAGCGTTAGGAAACGTTAACTCGGTTTTTAGGACAAACTGGGTGCTGATGGAAGAAGAAAGTGAAAAATTGGAAAGAAGTCAGTGTAGGATTCAGAATTTTCCCACCTATCTCTGGGATCATAGATGATATTTATTTTGTTCTTTTGATACCTATATCTGTATATTTTTAAATGTTACAATGTGCTCAGATTACTAGTGTAAAAAAATAGTCATAGTTACTGTTAAAATGAAATGCCCAACACAAGTATAATATTTCATTATTTTCAGCCTGAGAAGTGTAAACCCTTAAGGGAAACAATGTTAAGTAGCACTAATTAATCAATTAATAGAAATTTTAATGAAATTAGTTCCAACATATTTAAAATCGCTTGTTACCACGTGTTGCTTAGAGAGTAGAGAAGCCACGTGTAAATAATGGAGAGTTTACGAGGTTGGGATGACCTCAGTATAAGCCTCTGGCGGAGAGGGGGTCAGCAGTACAGAGATGTCTGATTTGGCCTTTCTCTCCCCTTGCAGCATCTTCCTCAAAGAGCTGGAGAAGTATGAGCAGCTGCCTGAGGATGTGGGACACTGCTTTGTTACCTGGGTAACCGACCTGAGCTTCTCCTCCCACTGTCACATGCTTTCCAGGAATGCAGATGCTACCAGATGACATCACTGCTCAGTGCCTGAGCTGATCGGTGTCCCTGAAATTCTAACACAGGACCAAGGGCTATAGAGAGGGGCCACGAGTAGATCTGAAAGAAGCAGTCTGTCCCTGAGGAGCAGAGCCCTCCTTGGGAAAGGTCCTTAGATGGTGTGTCCAAGCTCCACCTTAAGTTCTCAAAAACTTTCTAAAATTGAGATGTCAGGAGATTGGAACAAGACCCCCACCCTTGGTAGAAGAACTACTCCAGCTCCATCCACGAGTTGTTTTGTTTTTAACAGGATGAGGATTAAGGAATTAGAGCTTTAGAAATCCACCCAACCACTGTTTACATTTTCTTCCTTATTAGAGAACAGACTCCTTGGGTATCCATCCCAATTCTGACCTACAGGATGCATATCTAGTCATTCTCTTTCTTGGGCCAAGTAAATGGGCTGAAGGTACTAGGTTCTACTTATACAAACAGAAACATTAGTGTCTGTCAGCATCTCTGTGCCACTTTATCCTGAGTTCAGGTTCATGGTATGAGTGCCAACATCTTGAGGGAAGTCCACCTAGTACAGTAAGTGCAACTAAACATGGAAATCCTTCCCCAGGGCCAGGAGCTCTAATATTCAACAGTTAACTAATTATAACTTCCACTCAAAATGGGCTATAATTACTTTTCCAAATGTTTTCACTCTTCAGAGAGTTTGTGCTCTTAACAGCCCTCTGGAATAGGCAGGGCTATGGTTATGTTTTATATTCTGTATACGGAAACATTTCAGAGGAGATAGGACGTTGGCTATAGCCCATTGACATGTAATTAATATCACAGCTCATCCCACAACTCAAGACCTGAGTTACTTCCGTTTTCTGAACCTATAACATTTGCTTCCTGGCACACTCTCATTTCTTAAGGAAGTCTCAGACTGCCATCTTATTTTGTGCTGATACATTTTTCACCTCTAAATACGTGAGCCCATGCACAGTTCACATTAGTGCTGATAAATAATTTATGATCCCTTGCATGGCCAGTGTCGAGAAAAAAATGAGATTGACCATTAAGGGAAGGTTTGGGGTTTTTTTTTTTTTTTTTTTTGGTATCTTGTTTCATATATTGTGGATTTGCCTTACCATCAACCATAAGTATGGTTTATCAATATCTCTTAGGGATGATGAATGCCTCCCAGGTAGTATATAAACCCTAAAACTGGTTTCAGAAAACCTTTCATGATTGTGTAAAATATGCACATTTTGCCAAGAATGATCCCAAAGTGACTTTCTTAAGTCTTATAATCTTAATTTATGAGTGTAGTGCAGGAGTAAAGGGTAGAAAGAGTTGTTTGCAATGTACTGAACAGCAACAGTTATTACCAAGAAGCCTGAAGGCAGCTGGCCTGGGCTCCACCACTTTGTAACTATGGGAATTTAAAGTTACTTAACCAACCTTATGCCACCATTTTCACAATTGTAAAATGGGGATGATAATAATAGAACTCACGACATAGGGTTCTCATAAGGAACAAATGAGTTAATATATATAAAGAACTTGGGAAAGTGGTGGCATAAATGAAACCTGCTATAATTAAAACATAGCTAGGCTGCTTTCTTAGAAGAGGACATCCCCAATGTGGTATAGGCACGAGGATGGGAGCATTTCGCAAATGGGAAAAGTGCTTGGTGGCCAAAGTGTACACACCCTTTCCAGTGGAAAGGCTGTGAAACACTGACCCAGAGGATCCCAAAGACATAAGAAATGAATTTCCACCAAGCCATAAAATTCTTGACTTGAAGTAGCAATCTGGTTAGGACTCATTGTTCAGACCCTGCCCCAGAGGATCACCCTGCTTTCCTTTGCCCCATCATTGCTTCTGGGAAGTGGGGGACGGTAGCATAGGCGTTTAACATGCCCTACAAACTGCCCCCAGTGGAGACATTTGGAGTTCTAGCAGATCTCCCTCTGAGATCACACTTCGTTTTCATTCTTTAACTTTTGTTTTCAGAGCAAATGCTGTCATTTTTCAAGATGGGAAGCACAATTGTAGGTAATCCAAAAAGGGGGATAATCTCTCAATAAATTCTCTCCAGCTTCAGGATACATGAGGATATGTGAATTGTTTTTTTTTTTTTTTAATTCTATCTAGCACTGACTAGTATTAAAACGAGCTCACTTTCAGTGAGCTTTCTCCCCCTACTGATAGGAAAAAAGCATCCCAAAGTTTGTGAGGGGAGCACAGGCCTGATGAGCCCAGCACATTTGCCACGGATAATCCTGTATCACGCAGTATCTGCCAGCCCTTGCTGGCAGTCAACAGAAGGGAGCAACTAATGGATGCTGACCTATTATTGTTTTTGTTTTTTTAGGCAGACAAATTTCAGATGTACGTCACCTACTGTAAAAACAAGCCTGATTCCAACCAGCTGATCCTGGAGCATGCAGGCACCTTCTTTGATGTAAGCTGCAAATTTCCATCCTTGAACCACTGATGAGCAGGTGGAAATTGCTTCTCTACTTTGAGGTCATGGGTTTTTAGCTATCCTTTGTTCCTCATTTTTCTTTACTGGCCCCTCCAAACCTCTCTCTCATGGATAAAACATGGAGAAAAACAAAAGCAGTGTTTATCTTCTGTTTTACTCCATCCCATCTCAAGTGCTGTGGTTTCGGATAAGGCGCATTTGCCTCCGTGCCTCCACACGGAATCCAGCTATAGCCGTAAATCTCACAAGCAGAGGAGGGGTACTAGGATATTCCACTTCTACTGCAGATATAGCTCCTCAAACGTAGGGGTTCCTCAGAATGTGCTCTCAGCCCAGCCACATCAGCATCACCTGAGACCTTGTTAGAAATATGTATTTTGGACCCCACTCTAGATCTATTGAATCAGAATCCCCAGGGCTGGAGCCCAACAATCTGAGTTTTAAGGAGCCCTCCAGGTGACTCTGATACCTGCTCATGTTTGAGAGTCACTGACTACTCTAATGCAATTGTTTCAACCTTGACTGCCCATTGGAATTACCTGGGGAGCTTTGAAAAATAGTGATTACGGTCCCAGTCCTGGTTTTGATATGATCAGCTTGGGTTTGGCCTGGACATTGAGAGTTTTAAACATTTCCAGGTGAGAGTAACGTGCAGCCAGGGTTGAGCACTTATGCTGTGATGGAAGCCAAGAGAAGACTCAGAGCCGATGTACCTTGTCTGGTCCTCTGGTTTTGGGTGAGGATGCAATCCTGTTGGTGAATGATGGTATATGTACTGCTGGTCCCCAGAGAGTGACAGAATCAAACGGGTCACTGCAGGATGCACGGGAAGAACAGAGGGAGAAAAAAAATGAGAATAAAAAGTGAAGTTCAGTGAGAGATAGGTGGCAGCAGTGATGGCCATTCTGGTCGTCATATCATTTTAGTATCTATCAATATAACTTTCTGCCTACCTCATTCCATCTATAAATCTTTGAATGTCTACTGTATGCAAGATAGTGTGCCAGGCCCCATGGGGAGTCAGACATTCAAACATGGTTCCCATACTCAAGTTTACAAAATAAACTTTCTCTGAGCATCTTTCTAGCCTGAAATGATTCTACAAGTGTCTTGTTGCTCAGTGAAGAAATGACACTTGAATGGGTAAAAGCCAGACAAGAAAAAACATACGTGATTTTTAAAAACGGAGTATTCCTATGGAAATGGTCCCAAAGTGGAATTTCTGAGGTTACATTTGTTTAAACAGAAAACCCAAGAAAAGCCTTTCTCTAACTCGGTATCAGAATTTATTGACTATCATCTGGGATGCCCTATAGCGCTATTATCTCTGCTTAATAATGTATTTCTCTTAAGACGTTTCTGGTTATTTATCAACAGCAACCAGAAGGGTCTTTTTGAAGGTTTAAATGCACTGTGTCCTGTTTTCCACTCCACATTTTTCTGAACATACATGTCCTGTGCTCTGAGCACGCCTCAGACTTTTCTTCCTTATCTTTGCTCACACTGCCCTCCCTGCCTAGAATGGATTGTGAGCCCTCTGCACACACAGGTGCGGGTGGGCACACAGGCCCACACAGACACTCTTAGAAGTCCTTCCTAGCCTTTAAAGGTCACGTGTTGCTTCCTGCATGAATCCTTGCCTCTCTCTATGCGTGCAGTGTCCCCTGTGTCTCTCTACGGCGTTTGTAACAATCTGCCTTTCGGCAGGTTAACAGTGGACCTTGCTTATTACACACACCTCCCCCCACCTGTGAGTCCCTTGAGGCTGACTGATGGGTTGCCTGGCTCATTTTGTACATGTTACAATGTCTGGTGCCAAACTGTGTTCTCCTCTAGTCTTACATTCCTCATATCCCTGTTTCTGGACTTTGACTTGCAGTCAGATATACTCCAAATTTCACACCCCACCCCCCATTTTCCAAGGTCATGCCTGATGAGCCTCTCCGTTAGTTGGGGAGGCCAGTGGAAGCCAGAAAACCAGACCAGTAGCAGTTCCTGGAGCTTGGCCCAGGGGTGGGGAGGGAGAGCAGTAAACTCTCCTGACTGTTCCCAAAGCACTCCAGAAAGCATCATCTTTGTAGCTTTCCCCCTTCCGTCAGAAGGGTTTCCCTAAATTCTACACCTAGAAACCATCTACTTTAGGCCCTCCTTCTATAAGAGATAACCCCCCAATAAAGACAGTCTTATTATCCATTATTGTAAAGAGAGCACAGAAAATTCAAGTCCGAGAAAGACCCACACATTGACATGATCCGGAATTTTCTACTCCAAACATGGGAACCGTGAGGCTGTGGTGTCTGGTGCCATGTTGATACTAAGCTTGGTTGGGCTGACCTCAAGCCTCTGGAGGCCGCCCCTTCCTCCCTGTCCACATGAAGCCTTCCCCGAACTGACACCTTGTCAGAGAGCGAAGTCTGTCAAAGGTGCGCTATTGCCTGTCCTCTCCTGCCAAAGCCCCCAAGTAAACTCACAATGTTCATTTGCCCAAATAGGGTCAAGCTGTCCGCCGTTTGCCCATTTTCCTTGAATAAGTCCTGCTATAACTACACACCTCTAGGGAAGAGGCAAATGAGTGAGAAAATTGCTACTTTCTGGGATAGTTGGCGGAAAATGGAATTTTTAAAAATTATAATTCCCTCCTTTTCACCCTCCTTCATAGCCGCGTAGCAAGTCCTATCTTGTCGAGCTTTAAAATGTTTCTTATAATCCTCCCAACGCTTTGTTCTCACTAATCTTTGTTTATGGCAAGCCCCCACATTACACACCTGGAGATACAGATGTATACTATACATATGTGTAAAGGGTACAATATAATTGTTTAGTATACTCCCAGACATGTGCAACTATTTCATCATCTCATAAAGCAACCCCATGCCCTTTAGCTATCACCCCTCCACCTTATCCTCCTTCCTACTCCCCCAGCTCTAAGCAACCAATGATCTATTTCCTATCTCTATAGATTTTCCTCTTCTGGACATTTCACTAAAAATGGAATGATATAATATGTGTTCTTTTGTGACTGACTTCTTTCGCTTAGCATAAAATTAAGATTCATGTATGTTGTAGCGTCTCAGTACTTCATTCCTTTTCATGGCCAAATAATATTCCATTGTATGACTAGACTACATTTTGTTTTTTCATTCATCAGTTGATGGAGATTTGGGTTGTGTCCGCCGTTTCACTGCTCTTAATAATACTGCTATGAACATTTTATACAAGTCTTTGTGTGGACATATGTTTTGATTTCTCTCAGGTATATACCTAGAAGTGGAATTGCTGGATCATATGGTAACTGCGTGTTTACACACTCGGACTTTGGCAGTGATCTCTGAACTGGTCTCTCTGTCTCTGTTTCCCAGCTTCCACCCTCTGTGTTGCTATTAGGCTTATATTAATCTTTCTGAAACATTGCTTTCACCATATGTTGCTTCTATTTAAGATCCACAATACTTTACCCCTGAGAAGCTCCCCATCACATCCTAATTCATTCTTCTAGCTCCACCCCATCAATGACCTACATCCATCTTCTCATCTAGGTGTATTTTCACTTTTCTAGAATCTAGGTGTGATCCTCTGTTCTGCTCAGGTATGGTCCTCATTATCATCTAAAGATACAGTGATTATTTCCTGTGTGTTTTGGTTTATACATTTTCCCTTGATAGAATGCCATTCCTCCTCCTTTTCCCAGCAAAGAGCAGTTTCTCATAGTTGTGTGCCCTTTTCCCTTTTCTCCTCTCTCTCCTTAACCCAGCCCACCTCCTCCCAGAAGACATACGTGCACATGGCCCTCTGTGTCTAACGGTGCCCGTTTTTAATCCCTGTAGGAGATACAGCAGCGGCACGGTCTGGCCAACTCCATCTCTTCCTACCTAATTAAGCCCGTCCAGAGGATCACTAAGTACCAGCTGCTCCTGAAGGTATCTGCCCTCCCCTCTCTGCCACCCTGACCACACTGTTGACCAGGCCCAGGGAGTCCCAGCTTTGCCCAAGGATGGGAAAGCTTCCACCTGAAGACCTTTCCTCTACCTGGAGCAGAACTTCAGAGATGAGCCCACGCTGGCACTGCTGGTTCTAGACTGCATGTTTTATCCCATGAAATTCCAGATGCTTATTGGGGTGGGGGAGAGGAGAAACGGGAGCAAGAATGGATTGTGACTATTTTCACATGCATCCACCACTGCACAGCTTTTAGTGACTGCCACCCCAGGCACTGGCTGGTACATAGAGTCTCTCCTGTCCTTCCCTTTTAGGCAGATTCCTCCTGGTGGGCCCTGCTTCCGATGGGATCAGGGCTCAAGGTGTTAGGGGCAGTGCCAGTCTACGTGGGCAGTGGAGGCCCAGGGCAGCACCTACCGTTGCCTTAATCTCCGTGTTTGTCAAGACTAGGAGGTTTCAGAGAGGAAATAGTTAAAAAAATACATATTAAAACACAGTGGCACTCTGTATCTGTAGGATCCCATATGTTAGGTGTTCTTCTGGAGCCAACCAAGAGATTTGGGTTTTTTCCAAAATCTTTTTCTTTAAAAGTCAGATAATCAAATTATGTAAAATACTGAGTGATTTGGGCTGATTCTTCTCAGAGAAGGACACACTGACAGTCTGAAAATATGACATTTCCCCAACAGAAAGCCTGGGACATCAATATCATAGGCAGTTATATAACCTGTATCTATATTAATTCTTAATGTGCAAGTGTGGAGTTTTCCCTAAGTTTGAGTATTTTGCTCGTCGCTCCTCAAATGCAAAGGATAAAAGCATAGGGAGAGGCATGTCATAAGTAGTATAGTTCCAGAGAAAATCTGGTGAAGTTCAGCTCTGTGAGATGCTTGCTGAACCTCACATATTCTGTCTGCTTCACTAAATCTGAAAACCAGTCTAGTTTCAAATCTAGATTCTAGTCACGTTGGGGTGTGCCCAGCTTTCCAGTCTGTGGGGTCTTCCTGCCTTAGCACTTGTAGCTCCGTGATAAGAGGAGTGGGGGCAGCAGTGAGTCATGCCCTGACCTGTCTTCTCACCTCTGGATCAGGGGAGGGCCCTGCACCGCCCTTCTTCCCCTTCAGCCTCCTCCTTCAGACCGTCTCCTTCTTTGACTCCAGGAAGAGACAACTGGGCTTCACTTCCAGGCCCTCCAGTCTCCCAACCCTGCAGAAATGACTCAGAGAATCACCACAGGGCATCACGCCCTTGGCCTTTATTGAGACTGGTATCAGAAATAACCATGTGCAGAACATCACGGCTGTTTGGGCAGAACTCCTGCTGGCATTTTGAGGATGCCATCCTGTCTGTTTTTGAATTTTCTTATATAAAGACTCACAGAAATTCTCCTAAGATCTCGGAGTGGTGGCGAGAGGCTTCTCTTCTGAAAAATTGGTGTGCTTCCTACCTTTAAATCACAAGAGCTTGAGGTCCTTGTTTGCCTTTGACTGTCAAGAGAGTTAGCATCCACTTTTGTGGTTACTTACAGGAATTTCTCCTTAGCCAGATTTCTGTGTATAATTATCCTCTCCTTCTCTAGCGCACTTGATGCATGACGCTTCTAAATGATTTTTCTTGTGCCAGAAGACTTTTTTTAAATTTATTTTTGTGGTCTTCAAATTTAAGTATCCCAAAGCCTTTTCGGGAATTGGTGGGGTTGTGCATTGAAAAAACAAAACAAAACTGGCATGCCCACCCACACTGCCAGGGTCTTAAATCGGTTAAGATGCAGTTCGAAAAGAAATATAGTTTTTCACCTCCCCCTGTTAATCCCATAAGGCTGAAGTTCCTAGGAGGAATTTTGTGACCTGGACAAGGGAGGGAAGTAGAGGATGGATGGGCTTCCCTGTGTTTTGCTTTAGGCAGATGGAGGGGTGGGCTCTGGGCCTTCATTCTGTAACTGGATGTTTTAGGAAGAGAGGACCATGCAGGTAACTGAGAAGGGAGACAGTGAAGGAGGGGGAATTTGTTGTAGAGACATTGAAAAATTATTTGGGACAAAAAAGAGTTAAGATAAATTTGACCTCTTTTAAATGTGCTGGTAGCAGAGTGCTTGCTGAGTAAAAGAAAAATAGTTTGCTTTTACTATAAATAAATAATATGGGATTTATTTTCTTATTAAAGTTAGTTTTATTCAAGTAAATTGATATTTAATTATCAGTATCCTCTGGGGTTCCTCCCTTTAGGTGTTGCATGAAAGTGAAAGTCAGAGTGTTCAGTAGTCTGCATGTAAGTCTGCTACAGCTGTCCTTTTGGAGTCTAAATTAAATGTGGAGCCTTCTCCTTATCGTAAACCATAGCAGGGATCTGAGGAGAACTCATTGGTTTTGCTAGTTGATCGGTGGACTTGCCAAATTGCTTTGGGAGGTTAAACTAATTGGTGTTTTCTGTTGCAAACTGAAGCGTATCTTTTTTTTTTTTTTTTTTTTTTGGCTGAGTTGGGTCTTTGTTGCTGCGCGCAGGCTTTCTTTAGTTGTGGCGAGAGGGGGCTACTCTTCGTTGCAGTGCACAGGCTCGTCGTTGCGGTGGCTTCTCTTGTTGCGGAGCACAGGCTCTAGGCACGCGGGCTTCAGTAGTTGTGGCATGCGGGCTCAGCAGTTGTGGCTCACAGGCTCTAGAGTGCAGGCTCAGTAGTTGTGGCACGTGGGCTTAGTTGCTCCACGGCATGTGGGATCTTCCTGGACCAGGGCTCAAACCCGTGTCCCCTGCATTGGCAGGTGGATTCTTAACCACTGTGCCACCAGGGAAATCCCGGAAGCATATTTCTTATTTTTCTCTTATGTTTCTGCCTAGAAGTTCCTTTGATGATGTATGAGAACAGGTTGGGAGGATTAAAATTAGGAAAGGATGGGGAGAATCAGAGAACTTCAGGTTGGCAGAAGTAAATACAGCTTTCTAAACAATGATGCTATTGTACTGACTGGAACCAAGGACAGAGCTGAGAACTGATCATGTCTACCTCCCAAACACGTACTCTGGGCAGTTCACCTCTTCTTTGGACACTCAGAGCTCTCTTCTTCGTATGGAAATGTATCCAAGATGACACAAAGGCTTGGATTCTCATATCAGATGCTCATTAATCAGATAATCTTACCAAGTATAAAGCTTTACTAATAATTTCAAAGATACAAATAATCCCCAAACAGAGGTAAAACACAGAGAGAAGATCACCAATAGCTCCAAGTCCTTTCTTAACAGCATCAGGATGTGCTGTGGCCCTGATTAACATGCAAGGTTTCTAAATGATGTATGTTGCATCCTATCACTTACCCTGAAGAGAGCCATTTTGGTCATGAAATGTAATCAGTTTTACCTTAGACAGTTGTGTAGCTTATGTGATGTTGCCCATGGATTCTACGTTTGTTTACCATGAGAAGTCCTAGACAGACCAGATATATCCTACTAACAGCACTCCATAAATAAGTACTCTCCTGCTAGCAAGTACTACTAGTTTGTCAAGAGGTCTGTCATTAATGTGTTTATAAGGTTTGATCTTGTCAACTTCTTTCTTTCCTGGAAATGCATCCCCACCCATGTCCACCCATTCCCTCTCTCCTCCACAGAAGGAGAGAGTATGGATTGTAGATCTCTTAACCTTTTCCTTCCCATTGTCCAAGTGAGCAAGATACGATAACCCTGAAAGGAGCAATGAAAGCCAGCATTCCTCTGGTTTGGGTGAAATCATTCCGAGTGGGCTTTATGGTTACTAAAATAGTTGGAAGTTATCTTTTTTCCATCCACCAGATACTATAAATCTTTTATGGATATAGTAATGACCTAGTCTCCAATGAGGATGTAAAAGAGAGGACACGCTCCAGGAGGACAGGTGGAAGACAGGTTGGCGTGGTGGATGGAGTACTTGGATTTGGATTCAGGAGACCTGGATTCAGGCTCCTGCATGGCCTCTAGTGAATTCTATAACCTGGGGGAAATCTCTGTCCCTTTTAGTCACAGTGTCCTCATCTGACAACGCAAGGACTAATCCAGAATCCCATCTATTGGCCCCAGGTTAGGAACTCCTGATCCATATGATCTAAAAATCTTTGATAACTTGAAAAACTATGCCTGTAATGTCCATAACCCCAAGTTGCTCCCAGTATGGTGGAAGTCATTCAGGCAGTAGAGGTGTGTAAAAAAAAGTGGTGCTGGCAGTAGGCATGCAGCGATGTATGAGTGCCGCGTGTCCTTCGCACACCATTTGTCTCCTCTTTATGATCACACAGCACTGCACCTCCGTTCATGTGTTTTGCCAGGGGTATTCCCTGACCTCCAGGAGGTCAGCTGAGTGACAGAGAATGCCCTAGTTGCTGACTTCTAGTGCCAGCCATTTGGGAGTTGGGTTGGATTGAGTTAGTTTGGATTAGACTGAGCTGAGGAAGCTCAGCCTGGGAAAAGCATGGTGGTTGAATTCTTTGGAGATAACCTTTCCACCCCACCCCGCTTTCCTTATACCTCAGAGGGGACCATTACAGAGAATGAAGCTGGTATATAAATCCTTGAGGAATTGGTATATAATTGCCTTGAGGGGTTAGGTAGCGGGAGGGTGGGGAAGTTGGGGGAAACGGTTCTCAAAGTATCTGGACTTTTTTCGCAGGAACTTTTAACTTGCTGTGAAGAAGGGAAAGGGGAGCTCAAGGATGGCCTGGAGGTGATGCTCAGCGTCCCAAAGAAAGCCAATGATGCCATGCACGTCAGCATGCTGGAAGGTAGCTGTCCTCTCAGCCTCCTCAGGGGAGCCGCCTCCTTTCCTAAGACCACGAAGCTTGTGTCATGGGAGGGAAGTGGCATGAGTCAGGCAAGGGGCCAAGCTAGAAGAGAGGAGAAATGGCAAATTGTTACATAGGTCCTGGGGAAGCATGAGAGGAGATCCACAGGGGCTAGCTCAGCTAACACCTGCCTCCAGGCCTGTGCCGAATCAAATATGTGGACAACTTGCTGCCTGAGAGGTAGAGTGGGACAGGCTGTCATCCTTACTATAAATGTGCTAGAGCCCCTGACCCACAGCAGCCCTCTTCCTCTGCATAGCATTTGCACTGCATTTGTCATCAGAATAAGTAGAAATCCTGCACATACACACACCCACCGTCTTTAGCCTTGTGCCCTGCTCTTTTTTTATATACTAAAATACACATAACATAAAGTTTACTGTCCTAACCATTTTTAAGTGTACAGTTCAGTTGCATTAAGTACATTCACATTGGTATGCAGCTACCCTCATGCCCTTCCTAGCTGGTAAGAAAAGTCCAGCCAGCTAAACCTGATAGGACTTTGCTGAAGCACGTTCATCGGCTGGAACCATGCTCTTGGGACCCAGAAACCTGGTAGAGTGAGACTCCAATAAGTGCTCCTAACACCGCAGAACAGAGCAGATATGGGCAGAGCAGCCTCTTTGGGGTGGAAACTGTTCGATGTGTTAATACTCAGTATCCCAATCTGGGCTGACAAACAGGTGAGATAAGGAAGGTGAGTCTACTCCATTGTACATGGTAAACCTGTGGGGTATTTTGTCTCTTCTGGGCTCCATCACCCCCCACCGCTTGCCCCGCCCCAACGCCATCTAAAAGACTTGGTCTGGTTTCAGTACTTCCTGGGCCACCCTCAGCACAGGAAGCCCCACTTCTTCATGCAAAGGACCCCTGATTACCTGCTCTAGACTGAGCCCTGACCATCTGAGCATGTTCCTAGTGTCACACTTTCTCCACCTCTTCTTTTCTGTTTGCACCTGCTCCCCACGCCCACCCCCACCCCTGCATGTCCGCCTCTGTAAGTACCCTCTCCTCCGGCCTGTCCCTGACGTGTATTCCGGATCCAGCTACTCAAGGGATGCTCTGTGCACCAGCAGCAGCGGCACCTGGGAGCTCGTCAGAGCGCAAATTCATGGGCTCCACCCCATCCCTACTGAATCCCAGTGTCTTGGGCGTTGAGGAATGGGCAGGAATCTGTGCTCTCATAAGCAATCTTAGGTGATTCTCACCCACACTAAAGTTTCAGAACCTCTATTAAAGTGGCATGAATATAAATTGTTGAAGGCTTGTGCACCACGCAGTATAGGAGCAATCCTAGGAAGAGTCCTAGGAATGGAACGTAAGAAATGAAGCAACAACAAATGGACTAGAGTGAAGGGCACTCAGGCAGGCAGTGTTTGTCCTCAGCCCCACTCCGAGCTCCAAGACAGGGACAGTGGGAGCTGTGGAGGGAGAGGGAGAGATGGGGTTTACTTTGCAGGAGGTCCCTGGCTGACAGTGGGGCTGGGGGAGGCTGCACAGGAGCTTTGCAGGAGGTTCCACTGATACTGGTTCTGGAGAGGAGACCTGGGTGTTTTTCAGGGTTCGACGAGAACCTGGACGTGCAGGGGGAGCTGATTCTGCAGGATGCCTTTCAAGTGTGGGACCCCAAGTCGCTGATCCGGAAGGGGCGCGAGCGACACCTGTTCCTCTTTGAGATCTCCTTGGTTTTCAGCAAGGAGATCAAAGACTCTTCAGGACACACAAAATACGTTTACAAGAACAAGCTGCTGGTAGGTGGGGCAGGGGGGGTCAGACGAGACTCCCCATTTGCGTAGTGCCCTTGGGTAGGAAGGGATCTTGAGCGCTCCGCTCACCTCTCCCCTGGCGCCGCACCAAAACCATCCTGGACAAATGAAAGTGCATCGTAGCTGGCAAGCGCCCCCTCGACTCCCACCTTTGCATCTTAGCGTTCACCGTTCTTCCAGTTGGCTTTGGGCGCCTCCCTCTTCACCTTCCCTCCCTGCTACCCGCTCCTCAGGCACGTGCCTGTAGGTCCTTGCATCCTGGGTAGAGGAACAGAACATCCGATCTGTTTAAGTTTGATTGACAGAGCCCCTCCCTCGGTCCTCTCCTCTCTGTTGCCTTTCCCTTCCCAACCCCAGCCCTAAGTCTCCCCACTGCCCTCCCCTTCCCCGCCTCTCACAGGCATTTCCTGTCTACAGACCTCAGAGCTGGGTGTGACGGAGCACGTAGAGGGCGATCCCTGCAAATTCGCCTTGTGGTCTGGGCGCACCCCATCCTCAGACAATAAAACAGTGCTGAAAGTAAGTACTGCTCTCTGCTGGGCACAAGACCGAGGCTGGGGATAGCTGAAGGGAACGCGGAGGGATGTGGGCAGGATCCACCTAAAAGCTGGGGCCTGGAGACTCCACCGGGCCACTGGGCTTCTCTGTCTCTCGGGAAGGGCAGCTTCACATGGGTGTTGAGATGCAAATTCTATCATGAAAGTAGCCTGAAATCTCAAGATGAGTGGTCTCCTAAGTGCAGGCACCTGTTGGAGCATGGCGGGAAGAAGGCAGGGAATGGCCTCAACAGGGCCCGCTTAAATGCGTCCTGTCCCTATGGCTCCTTCAAGTGGCAAGGACAACAAACGACCCTTTGGTAAACGGCACCTTGATTTGCTCCGCATTCACTCAACATTTTTTTTCCTGAACACCTTCCACATGTAAGGTATTCTGCTCAGTGCTGTGGAGGATAACTATGTATGGGATATGAACCCAGTCCTCTGGGAACTTGTGTTCTAGGAGCTCTAGTGAATCATACTAACATGGGAACTATGCTGATTGAGAGGAGTGTTGAGAAGGGGCCTTAAGGAGTCACCGCAGCTCCCCAGGGTGCACGTAGCCTGGGAACTGAGTCAGTGCCTGTGGTCCTGTTAACGTAACCGAGGAGAGATCCTGCACATGGCACACCCACCAGTCATGTGCTTACCAGGGAAGTGCCCATCCCCAAGGAAGAGACGGGCCAGCCCTGACCAAGCTTCACACTTGTTTACTGTGAATTGCCAGCATAGCTGCTACCTGACGTGAGGCAGAAGTACCTGAAAAACTTCCATGAAGACAAATGGGGTATTCATGGAGTGGTAGCAGTGCCTTCAATGAACAGGTTTACTGGGCTAAAAACCCAGGACTGACTTTCAATCAGCACAAGCCTATGTAGCCATATAGGTGTTGAGCCTCCTGACGTATATCCAGTTATACCAGTTGGTAAACGGCTGCTGCCTCCAAATGCCCCCTTGCCGCCCCTCCTGTACTCCCCAGACCTCCTCAGAATCTAGTAACTGAAGTGTTAACCCTTGGCCCAGCAGGGGCAGTTATCAGTGTTGGTCAGTGCCTCCCAGGTTATTAAATACTTTGAAAATCATCCCGTAGAAATCTACATTGAGTCTTGGGGTCATAGCCCTGTTCTAGGAGTTGGAGAAGCATGTCCCTGGGATTGAAGAGTCACAAGTATAAAGCGAGAGAAATAAACCCCTCCAACATTTGGTATCCTTGAAGATGATGGATTAAGCCTGCAAGAGGAGGGTTGAGAACTGTCTCAGTGGATTGAAGGGAAATGGGATTCTCACTCTCTCTCCCTGTGGCACTCCAGGCCTCCAATATAGAAACCAAGCAGGAATGGATCAAGAACATACGCGAGGTGATTCAAGAGAGGATCATTCACCTGAAAGGAGCTTTAAAGGAGCCAATTCAGCTCCCCAAAACACCAGCCAAACAGAGGAACAATAGTAAGAGGTAACCAGCGTCTCTGCCCCCAGAACAGCCTCACAGGCTTCCGGGAGGTGGGGGTGGGGTGAACCTTTGCTTCCATGGGGGCGGTGCACTCTGCAGGCGGCACCCCTCTCTGTGACACCCCACTGAGTTCTACCTAAGAGGAGTCACCTTCTCTTTAAGCATCTCATTACTGTTACTGTCAATTACATTCAGCAGGGCTTCCCTGGGCACCTGTCCTCTGATAAACACGGTGCTGGGTGCCCGGGGAAGATAAAAGGAAGTGTAAGATGAGTCCATTCCCTCAAGAACCACCTGACAGTCACATCTCACACGTGGAATAGTTAGACAAGAAGAAGCAGGACCACCCGTAGGGACAGGAAATGCTGCAGGCATCAAGGAGAGGGGACTTTGGATGAGCACTGGAGTGAAATGTCTGGGGAAAGCTTTGGGAAGGAGGTGGCTTTGAGTCGAGGCTCTCTGGACTGGCTAGACAGCCAAAGGACTGTAATGTGGGCGTGGTATGGTGGGACTGTCACTGCAGCTCTTACTGCAAGCCCCAAGAGTCCTCGTCTTCATTCATCTGAGATGAGCGATATGATGGGGCAGAAGAGGACTTATTTTTTATATCTGCATCTCTCTGGGCCCTTCTGACTCTGAGTTTTCCTAAGACCAGTGGATGACTGCTTAAGTATTTCTTTCTCAAGTCTCCGTGTTACAGTCACCTACAATGACTCTTTTGGAGTGCACTTCAAGAGAAAGCATATAAAAGCTTCATATCAGTTTTGGAAAAGAGAAAACAAAACAAAAACAGAGTTATGGAGGTGATGGATGTTGGTGATAACAGGCTGTCCTCTCCTCTCCTATTCATGAATGGATTAAATTCAGGAGATTTTAGTTGACCCTTTGGTGCCAACCAGGCTACACAGGCTTGGGAGCCACCAAGGGAGGTGGTAGCCAAAAGAAGGGTGTGGCTAAGGTAGAGAGAGATTCCTCCAGGAGGCAGGAGCCCCAAGACCAGCATGACCAGAATAAGGTCCCCTCTCGTGCTGAAGGAACAATTAGGACTGTGTTAGGGAGGGGTTATTTTGATTTCAGTTACCTTTGTCCAGAGTCCAGGTAAGGGGCAGACTTAGTTTGGCCCTAGAGATAGACCCTGCTGTACGAAGCCTCTTCTTCAGTAAAGAAGAGAGAATGGAAACAGTTATAAGGAATTGAAGGTCCAGGACCGTGGTGGGAAGGATATTCAGGTGAGCTTATCTAGGGTTACTCTGCAAAAAAAGCCCCTTTTTCCTATAGTAGGAGAGTTTGAGCATCTCTAGAACATGGGATGGACATATCTTGGAAATGCCTCACACCTTTTCTTGGTCATTGTCCTGTGATGAGAGGGGGAGAAACCTTGGCAGTCTCTGCAGAGAACAGCCAGGCATTGTGTTATTTCATTAGCTTGGCTCCCTGCATATGGGGACAGAGTTTACAGAGGAGTGGATTGGCTTGGGTAATACAACCGACACTCCTGGATGGGCTCCCCACACCCCCCAGAACTGGCCTCATCTGGTGTGGACCAGAAGGGCCTGCAATGGGCCAGAATAGTGGGAAGCGGAACGTACAGCCAGCTCTCAACTGTCTACAAATGGTGGGGAGCACTGGTCCAGATACCTGAAACAACAGATGATCTGAAACTCCTTTATTTTTGGTTTTGAAATACATCACATGATTTCTTTCTACAGCAGATCTTCCTTCCTATGAATCTGTGGCTTATATTATTAAAATAAATTGGCATTTCCCAAGCCCACAAATGGTGGTGAGAGAACAATTGACTTAGAAGTGTTCTGGGTAGGAGAAAACACTTTTTATGACTAGCAGACCCAGTGTATGTACATTGGCATGCCATGTATGCCCACGTGCACACACGTGTCCACACACACTCACACTCCAGATTGTAGTTATTTAGACTCTGAGCTTCGGTATATGGGACATGTTGCCCACGTGGTAACACTGTCAGGACTGAGTTCCCATTTCCCCTAAGGCTATACTTCTCCATGAGCAGTATCAGGGGTGTGACTTTCACAAAGACCTCCATAGGGAGAGCTGTCACTTCCTGGGCTGGTTTGTCCAACCCCTGGCCCCCATCTCCAGTTTTTCCTGACACAGACCCTTCAGCCTTTACCAGTTCCCAGGCATCTAATCCCTGTTGGCCAGAGCTTTGGGTTCAGTGTAGGATTGGGACCCAGTTCTAAAGCTGGAGAGTTGAGGGAGCATGTGAATGGGACAGCAGTGTGGTCTAGGGGCCCAGGAAGGGGTCCAAACGTCAGGAATGCACTTAGGAGACTATCTTATCAGACACTCAGGAGCACAGCTGGCGGAAAAGCTGCTGCAGAATCTGTGACTGTCCTCTTATCTTTGAGAAGATGCCTTGGTCTTCTGTGTTAATAAGAAATCATCATAAATAAGCATGAGATCACCAAGACCCACCAAAATGAAGGCAATAAACTCCTCCAGACCCAGAAGTTGAGGGTCCGACCTTCCCAAGGATAATCTCCCCTGGAGAAGATGTCCCACCCCATTTTCTTGAGCAAAAGAAACAGCGGTCAAAAAGATATCTTCTCAGTTCTCTTCTCTTTATAAGCCAGCTATCAACCACCCCCACCCTGTTACAGCATATACAGAAAATCTGTTTGAATACCCTGAACTCTGGGACTGTTGCAGATGACCCAGGCAGCTGGAGAGAAGCCTAGGTTCTAAGCAGGACATACTTCTTCCTACTGCCTTTTATAGACCCGTTCCTAGTGAAAATAAGTAAATAGCTGCCCACTCTGCTCCGTGGGCCAGAGGAGTTATGGAGAGGAGTCATTTGTGTTCAGTTATCAACATAGTGATTATGTATTTGCTAAGTGCAAGAAGTGACATCATTGAAAATTACATGGGACTGCTTCCTTTCATGGGATAATTTTAGACACATCCCTGCTGGAAAGTGCTAAGGCTCTGCTCCGCCAGCCCAGCTGGAAACCCTTGTGTGCTCTAAGCCCACAGTCGCTCCCCCCACCCCCACCCCTGTTGCTTTTCTCTTCTTCCTGCAGGGATGGAGTAGAGGATGTTGACAGCCAGGGGGATGGGAGCAGCCAGCCAGACACCATCTCCATTGCCTCTAGGACCTCTCAGAACACAGTGGACAGTGACAAGGTAGGACAGTGCCCCAACCTTCCTTGCCCCAAGACTTCTTGTTGGCTTAACCACCCCTGGAGAGTTAACCCCTAGAGGAATTTCTCCCATGGTGGAGCCTGACCTCAGGAGCCAGTGGTCTCTTTGTGCCGGCCAAAGGGGAAGGAGCAGGGCTGGAGGAGGTATGTCACAGCATGGAGATCTTGTCTGAGGGGCAGAAGATGGAGGTGGCCAGCCAGACCTCTCACGTCATGAGAGTTTAGCAGAACTGGCGAGGGTGGAGAGTGAGTCTGGGTTTCCTCGCCTTCTGAGATGCCTCACCGGCGCTGCCTGGGCTGCTCTGCCTTGTGGGAGGCTGGAACTCAGGGAGCTGAGGCTGGGATAGTTTCCAGAGACCTAAATTTAGACCAAGATCAGTGATTTGGGAAATGGCCACAGAGATGCTGGTTGCAAGGGGCCTCCTATCCGAAGGGGCTCTGGTGGAAATGATGCCCTCCTCTGGCCAGGGTATTGGGGCTCAGTTCCTGAGGGGCAGAGGACCAGGCAGTGGTATTTGAAGCGGCGTGGAGGGATGTAGTTGTCTCAGGAGAAAACCTGGTCACTTGCTTGCTTACATTTTGGAGCAAATAAGCACAAGTTAGGAGCTCTGATGGGGAGCCAAAGAAAGGAGAAGGTAGCAAAGACTCAGTGCGTTTGCTCAAGCTAGCGGAGCAATTCAGCGGTCTGAACGTGCAGCAGGGCCGGGGAAGGTTCTGTCTCTGACGCTACTCTCATTTGCTTACCTCAGGGTCGGAAGCGTTTGAGATGATCGTTTTCTGAATACTAGGGATTTTATTAATGAAGGTATGGGTTTACAAGGACCATTTGGCCCTAGTTTCTAGACCCAGTATTTTGGCCTTAGTCCTTCAGCCTCAGGCAACAGGCTGTGTCCTCGCTTCATTTTAGTTTTCTAAGTTAGGGGCATTTTTCAAAGATAATCTGCACTCATTAGGATTTTTCCTAATTTTTTTCTTACTGGGGGAAAAAAAAAAAAAGACTATGCCCCCCAAACCTCCTAAGATCATGGTGTTAAATCATGCTGTACACTAGTGTGCAAGGACATGCAAGGTAATGAATTCTATCTGACGTCCTGCCTTCAAGTTTCTAAGCCACTTTTGACTATCAGAGTGGATGGAAAATTGTTTTTTTCTACTTGTAAAACATACAAAGAAAACTATTTCTGTACTTTCCTTTCTCCTCTGATCCGTTGTTTAGAACTATAACCTAGAGTATCCTATGAATGAAAGTGTTTATTTTTAAACAGTCAGTGGGTGGTAAGTGAAGTGCATGTTTCCCATGTTCAGACATAGTAGCCTATTAATTCCATGGTCTGGGGGATGCCTCCCTTCCAGCTGCTGCTTTGTCTTCCCCGCGGCCCTTAAACAGACACCTCTGCCAGAGACAGCTGTCTTAGGAAGCCCTGGCTCCAGCCTTTCCTTGTCCTCTGGCAAGGTGAGTGTGGTTAGAATAGAACGCCTCTGACAGCAGGCATTTCTTTGTTAATGAGGAACCCTGGTACTTACACATTATCCACAAGTAAGGAAACTGACGCCCAGAAAGACTGAGTGACTCGTCTAAGAAAATCCTAGTAGTGAGTGGAAAAGCAAGAACCAGAACCCAGGTCTCCCTGATTCACTGTCATGTTTTTCCCTCACTCTTATTAAAGTCAAAGCTTTGAGCTCCCAATGCTAAGATGAACCCAGCTGGCCAGACCTTCTGCACATTCCACAAAAACCTCAGTCTCATGTTCATGACAAAGCACCCACCACATGCCGAGCTCTGTGCTGGATACTGTAGAGACACGTGGATGCTTTGTTGAGTGTGAATCCTTATATGTGTAATTTTCGTTTCATGTATGTCTCTATAGCCAGGCTCTTAAGCCCTGATGAGGGCCGGGGTTGTGTCTGTCTGTTTCATGGCTGTACCCTCAACACATAACACACATGGATGCTCAGGAAGTACTTGGGGAATGAATGAACAGAGTGGGTAGAGAACTCCGGCATGAAGAGGAAGCTAAAACAGGTGGTCTGAAAACAGCCAAACATACAAATATTGTATTTTTAAATATGCTAAAGAAGCCTAGAAGTTTCCTTACTTGTAAGCAGAAAGCTGCAGGTAATGTTCCCGGCCTGTTGGGAACATTAGCCCTTAATTACCTTCTCAGGCCTTGGGAAACATGGGCAGCGGGTTGGGAGATGAAGAAAGATTCTGTGTTCTGCCACAAAACCTGGAAAATTGCTTAGAAATAGTCAGATAAAGGGAGGGCCTGTCTGTGACCTTGCACTGCAGTTAGAATGTTCTTACTCTTCTGACACTGAGCAGTGAGATCAGGACAGCCAGGTGTTCCCTTGACCTGTCCTGTCCTTCGTCAGAGAAACCATATATTGGTATCTTTGAATTCATAGATGTTATCAACAAAGTTAAATTTCCCCCTATCTATACGCGTAGACCAGGAAACTGGTCTCCATTGGTTTCCAAGTGGTCAGGTGAACAGACTCTGAAGAAGAGAAAGAGCAAGTGTGTTGATTCAGGTAGGCCGAGCCTACCTGGGCAAACAGGTAGGCTGTGGGGAGAGGATGGGGCAGAGGACCCTCACAGGGATCAGGGTCATTTTATTGGTGAGTTTCTAGGAAGGGCCCCAGTCTTCCTCTTCTAATCCAGAGGAGTGAGAGTCGTAGCACTGTGGGCTGGGTGGATGGTAAATGTAACCGTTAAAGGGCCATGACAGACGACCTTGAGGAGCTGTGGGGCCCCAAGGCCCCTCTGCAATCCCCTTGTGTGTCCTTTGTGCGCTGGGGTGGGGTGGAAGGAGTTTGGACGTACCTGGATTCAAATTCCAGCTCTGGCACTCACCCTCTGTATCACATTGCCTGAGTTACTGCACCTGAATTCCCCGACCTGTAAAACAAATACCCGTCTCACTGAGTCCTTGCGAAGTAAAATATATTTAGTTGGCATCTATTAGACATTCAGTAAAGGTTAACTTTCCATCCTTATTAGAGGGGAAACAGAAATTTAGATACTGTGAATAAGAGTGCACAATTATTAAGCAGACTGAGGATCTTTGGAAGTTCTTGAGTAGAGTTCTGCCCTCTGGGTCCTTGGTTCATTAACTGTCAGTAGGTTTTTTTCTATATTAGACCTAAAGGGATGGAACATCAGTTTACTTGTCTGTAATAGGGCAACTTTACCCCTCTTCCCATTTGCTAACCCTTAGAATCTAAGACGTAGCTAAGACGTAGCTATTTGTAGTTAGCATTGGCTCGTGGCTTATTTTATTATCCAATGGGTTATGGTCCATTACTGCCAGGCATTTCATTTCAATCCTCAGATTGTATCACCTTTGGCCAGTGGTAACCCCTAAGGCTTTAGATATTTGAAGACAATTGTCTTTTCTCTTAATCTTCTTTGTTTAGAAGTCCTCAGTTTCTCCAACTATTCCTTGTATTAATGTGTTTTCCGACCCTTCCATATCCTGGTTGCCTTCCTCTGGTTTACTCTAGTGTGTAATGATCTGTATAAAATGGGGCCTCCAGCATGGTATATAAGTACATTAGGTGTGATCTAACCGATGCAAATTCATCTCCTTGTTCTAGAGCTACTATGCCTGCCCTCCTCCCTAAGAAGGTTCACCGTGTCTAGTAGGGTGTACAGTGCTGGCTCATAAAATCTCCTTGCCTGTTTTCGTGGACTGCCCTTAGTTCAGCAG